>NW_025371387.1:0-7360 GCF_016433145.1 Gracilinanus agilis | reverse complement strand
ATATATATATATATATATAGGTCCTGGAGATACAGAGAAAGGGCCCAACCTAACCAGAGATTACAAGTTAGGTAAATAGTCTAATCAGCAAGCATTTGTTGTCTTCTATGTGCCAGGTATAGTGCTAAATGACATGGATACCAAGAAAGGCAAAAGATAGTCCCTGATCTCAAGGAACTCAATTGGCATAGAGTTATCAAAATATTTTAAAAATTCATAGACCTCAAGGGGTAGCTCAGTGGAAAAGAGCTAGGCTCAGAGACAGGAGGTCCTGGGTTCAAATGTGACCTCAGATTCTTCCTAGCTAGTGACCCTGGGCAAGTCAACCCCAATTGCCTAACCCTTATGACTGGGAACAGATACTCTAGGCCAGAAAGTAAAGGTTTTATTAATTTATTTTTAAGTTCATAGACCCTTGAACTCTATATACAACCCTTACATTAAGAACTCCTGCTGATCCAACTGGCTCATTTTCTAGATGAGGCCTAGAGATTCATTAACTTGCCCAAGTCACAGAGGGGTTTAAAAGAAGCTAGCTTGGACCCCAAGAAGTCTAACTATGGTAAATAGATAAGAATGGTTTGCAATTAGCACACCAAGTGCTAACATGCAAATAGATGCTTGAGAATAGTGTGTTTACTTAAGAATTTTAAACATTCTCTCTAGGATATTGTTTAAGATATTTATATCTTTTATCATTATATCTATGAAGAAATAATTTGCTAAGTAAAGGTAAACTTAAAGCAAGGTCCTAGCTAAATTATATATTTCTTTGGCTTCCTACCTAAATCATAACAAATTCCAAATTAATGGACTACACGTTATCTCCCCCATTAGACTCTGAGCTCCTTTGAAATCCAAGGCTGCCTTTTGCCTTTCTGAGTACCTCCATCCAGCATTTAGCATAATCTCTGGCACACATACAGAAGGATCACCTTATCCATAGAAGGATAGATTTTTTGAAAGTCACAAAAACTCATTTAAACCCTTACCAACATCCAAAAAGGGTGATTTCTGATTAGGAAAAGACTATATGGCTTTTGAAGAATTGGAGGATGAAAGGATATTATCTAGCAGAATTTGAGTATAGTTCTACTTTGGGTAAAAGTTACACGGAATCTTCAAGAAACTAAGTATTTCATATTTTGCCTTTTAATGAGAATGCTACCCATCCTGCAGTTTTGCCTGCTGGTTTCCTGATTCCTTTAAATCTGGACTCAAATACCACATCCTACAAGAGATCTTTCTCCAACCTTGCCTCATTCTACCCCCAGGGCCTTCCAACTAAGAACTAAGATAACCTTCAGTATATATATATGTGTGTGTGTGTGTGTGTGTGTGTGTGTGTGTGTGTGTGTGTGTGTGGATAGTTGTNTGTGTGTGTGTGTGTGTGTGTGTGTGTGTGTGTGTGTGTGTGTGTGTGGATAGTTGTGTGTGTGTCATCTCTCTCCCCATTAGAATGTGAGGTCCTTGAGAGCTAGGCATTGCCCACCGGCCTTGGCCTCTCTTTGTATCCCCAGGGCTGAGCCCAGAACATAAAAAGCTCTTTAAAAAATTCAATGACTTAATAGGTTCAGTGATTGACTAATGCCCCCTTTAGTTACTTGAGAAAAGTCATTAACCAAAAAAAAAAAAAGGGAGAGAAATGGGCAGTTAGGCCAGAGGGAGCACCCTGTGCCTCCCACTATACTGGGTACTACACTATACTTGACAAAGGAAAATCTTCTAGACACAAGGCAAGAGAGAAGGTTCACACGATCATGGCTGGCTGGCACTACCCATCTAGGTTGTGAGTCTAGTTAGCATTCCAGATGTGAAAAGAGAGGATTCCTGGATATAGGGAACAGAATTGTTATAAAAAGAGCTCTTGTCCATGTCTACAATAAGACTAAAGAGTTAAACATCAAGGGATACCAATACTTTGTGGAAAACCCATCAAGGGAGACTATAAGAGGTTGGGACCCACTGGTCAACAACAGGAAAGAGTGAGACAGGAGAGGAACAAATAGGAACTCCCCAAATGTGAGAAAGATGGATTTCCAAGACCAGAGAAAGCCATAAAGAAGTACCAAGAGTCTTGGCTGAGACAATGCATGTAAACCACTTTACAAATCTTCAGAGGAAATAAACATTTATTAGGTGGCTACTATATGCCAGGCTCTGTGCTAAGCACTAGAAATAAAGAACTAAATTTAGCTACTATGTTACTATGATATGTAACTAATAGTAAATCAGTTACTATCATCAGAGAAGAAAAAATATTTGGAAGCTAATGACTCCAAGAAACATCAAGAAACGATAAAATAAAGTCAAAAGAGTGAAAAAATAGAAGAAAATGTGAAATGTCTCATTGTCAATTTCATTTCAAAATATGAGGAACCAGAACTCCGGGGCTCACACTGGGGACATTACTGTGATCCATTTTTCTTCTTTGTCCCTAGTATTCACCTTCTGTTCTCTTGTTCCACTACTGCCAGAGTAGAATAAGACTTCATTATCACCCACCAAGATTGTTTCAATAGTCTCCTAACAAGCCTTCCCACTTCCACTTTCTCCCCATCTAATCTCTTCCATATTATTGCCAGAATAATCTTTCTTACACATTAAACTGGCTATATCACACCTCTGCAAGTCACTTTCCCCTAATTGCCTAGCCCTTACCACTCTTCTACCTTGGAACCCATGCTAAGACAGAAGGTAAGGGTTTAAAAAATCTTCAGTAGGTCCCTATTGCTTCCTAAGTAAAGCTCAAGCTCTTTTGTCTGGCATCCAAGGCCTACTTCAATCTGGTACCATCCTACTTTTCCAGCCTTATCTCATATTTGTCTTCTGCATATAGTTTATACACTAGCTAACTGGGCTGCTAGCATCCCTCCAGGATCTTCAGGTGTCCTTCATTTTTGTGCCTTAGGTTAATACATGCTCTATGGCTGAAATATTCTCCCATCATCCTCCCATCTCTTCACTAGCTGAATTCCAAACATCTTATGATCTTTCTACTGTGTTTACAGGGAAGGCACCGAAGTCACAGGATGGATAAATTAAGAGCTAGAAGGAATCTTGGGGATCACCTACTCCAACCTCATCTTAAAGATGGAAAGTCCTGAGAGATCCAGTGATTCATCCACGCTCACTCAATAGCAGATAGCAGAACTGGAACTGGAAGCAGAACCTAGGGCTCCATTTCAGCCTTCTTTCCCCTCAACCGCACTGATTCTACAGCCTAACAACACACTTCATTGCGTAGCTCTAATGCATTTAACGGGTAGCACTGTATAGTATCATGTATCTGTAGGTTACTTCCAAGCTCAGTTCAAAAACTGCCTTCCATATGAGGCTCTTCCTGATTGCCAGCATCCTTTCCCATTCTCTTATATTTATTGTGTAAAAATTTTGTGCATGTTTATACAAATGAATAAATGAATGAGAGAGTCATACACATTCAGATACACACACATATAAATACCACACAATTGAGGAGACAGCAGTACATCTAGGATTCCACAGGTAGGAAATATCTGAGGCCAAATTTGAACCCCCTGCCCCTCATAAATGAATGCATAAATGAAACAGTCCCTTTTATCAAAGATCTTACATTTATACTTTTATATCTTCAGCACCTAGGACAGAGTAGATATTTAATAAATACTTATTGATTATAGTAATATATATGTATATATATACATATATATATTTTAAAACCCTTACCTTCCATCTTGGAGTCAATACACAGACAGAAGAGTGGTAAGGGCTAGGCAAAGGGGGTCAAGTGACTTGCCCAGGGTCACACAGCTGGGAAGTGGCTGAGGCCGGATTTGAACCTAGGACCTCTAGGCCTGGCTCTCAATCCACTGAGCTACCTAGCTGCATATATATATATATATATTTAACCTTTCCCTTCTGTCTTAGAATTGATACTAAATACCAGGTCCAAGAGAAAAGAGGCAAGGACTACATAACTGGAGTTAAGTGACTTGCCCAGGATTCCACAGGTAGGAAGTATCTGAGGCCAAATTTGAACCCAGGACTACCCCATCCCCTGCCTCTCATCCTCTCTAGGCCTGGGTCTCTATCCACAAGCCATCTAGCTGCACTTATAATTATCTACATTTGGGTCACCCTACTGGATAGTAAACTCCACGAGGGCTATGTCTTATCTAAATTTCCCCTCACTTCGAACCACTATCACTCAGCATTTTGTTCTTCACAGAATAAGTATTTAATAAATAATTATGGAATAAATGAATTCTGGAAGTTGTAGACAGGTTAAATAACCAATACCAGTAAATATCCCTGAAAAGCTAAATATAAACGAGGGATGATAACTGACTAGACATGTTTTTTTTTAACCTAAAGAGGTTTGTTTTGGGTTCCATCAGAGAAGTTCTTTGCAGGCCAAGTCTGCCTGCAGCCCTGGGGCTTCCTGGACTGCTGCAGGTGAGAAGGGGGCTTATCTGAAGAGGTCCAGCCTGTGGGAAGTGAACATCTGTACAAAACACATGTTACAGACAGTTGCTTCCTTTGTGTGGATGCCCACTGAGGCTTGAAAGTAGGAAACAGTCTGTTCATCTTATAACCAAAGCCCAACCCCAAATCTCTGAACTGCTGAACTCAAGAGTTTTTCATGGTTTGTTTACATTTACACTTCTATTAAAAGGAGGCAACATAATAAACTGTGCAGGGACCTTCATCCTGTGCCCCATCTCCCAATCCTGTCCTTTGCCATCCAGGAGCTTGGGCAGACACCCTACAGCATCTTTTGTGATCAGCCAGAGCCCCAACTTATCTCTCAGAAGCTGCCCTGAAACACATTAGCCTCCCTGAGGAAACCAGCCCCTTCTTCTCACAGGGTAAATGGCTGCTGTCAGTGAGTTTGGGGCAGATTTCTCACTGCTGCTAGGCTCATTAATCTAGGCCTATCATGCTGCTGCAAATGTCAATGGAAAAAGAACCATTCAATGTGTTTCCTTAATTCCAACCGAAGGGGAAAAAAAACAGGAAGCTTATAAAAGTGGCACCCTGGTCCCCTCCCAGTGCATTTCCCTCCACATCTCCCTTCCACCCCCATTAGTCCTCAGAGTTCCAGATGAAAATGAATCCTGTGTGTATTTATTAATTATGTAATGTCCAGTCCAGATTTAATCTTCTGGAATCTGGACATTGTTGCCCCCAAAATACCCACTTGTGAAGAAAAGTAGCCTATTTGATCTCAGTTATTCAGGCTGACTTGGTAAACCTGATCAAATTCATCAATCAAACTTCAGAACTCTATGCCTTTCCAGAATCATTCTTCATTTCCCATGGCCAGTCATTAAAAAATTCAGCTCTAGTCCTAGGGGATGGATTAGGACCAAGATGGGAGCTGGGGTAGTAGTCCAAGGCCTCCTCTACCCAGCTTCCCTAAATACTATGGATAGAGATGGGACCTGTGATTTTACTGACACAGAGAACTTCCAGATGAGAAAGCTCTTCCTATCAAACTAGGTCAGCACCTCATAGTCTTGGAGCACTGATAAGTGACATGGTCCAAGACCAGTTCTCTATCCATTATACCAAGCTGTCTTTCTCTCCCTCGGAGGAGGGAGAGCCCCAAGTATGATAGTCTTTCACTAAACTATGTAGGCAGATCTTCATGAGACTTTGAATAGTACAGGCAAAAATCATCGAAAACAAACTTCCAGCCTTGCCTCCAGAGCCTGCCACTATGGGCCTGCTCTCCCTGTTCATTGATTGGTGCTGATGATTTCAGCAAGGCCTTCTGGAGACCATAACTCTTTTGCTGCTGCCTAACCCATCAGTGACTCTAATATCGAGAATTCCAAGTACCAGAACAGATAAACTGAATCTGGACCATTCTGGCTTCTCAAATCACACTACACAAACATTGGCCCTGCATGGCTGCAACTCTACCCCAATTTAATACTGGGTGGCTTTGGCTATATACTTTCCCTGAAGCTGGAACAAAGGGGAAGAGTCATGCCAAAACCTAGCAGAACTGGACTACTCTTTATTCCCTCTACCTGATACCATATTGCGTTTCTTGTCCAAATACACAGTTCTGACCAATTCTCTGTCCAAGAAACTCCAGTGACCTTCTCTTACTTTTAGGTAATGTATATCTTTAGATAAAATACAAACTCCTCTAGGTTTTTTTTAAGTTTAATTAACTAATTAATTAATTTAGAATATATTCCTATGGTCACATGATTCATATTCTTTCCCTTCCCTTCTCCAACCCCCCTCCCGTAACCAACAAGCAATTCCACTGGATTTTACATGTTTCATTGATCCAGATCTATTTCCATATTATTAACATTTGCACTAGGGTGATCATTTAGAATCTACATCCCCAATCATATCCCCATCAACTCATGTGATCAAGCACTTGTTTTTCTTCTGTGTTTCTACTCCCACAGTTCTTTCTCTGAATGTGGATAGTTTTCTTTCTCACAAGTCCCTCAGAGTTGTCCTGGATCATTGCATTGCTGCTAGTAGAAAAGTCCATTATGTTAAATTGTGCCACAGTGTATCAGTCTCTGTGTACAATGTTCTCCTGGTTCTGCTCCTTTCACTCTGCATCAATTCCTGAAGATCTTTCCAGTTCGCATAGAATTCCTCCAGTTCATTATTCCTTTCAGCACAATAGTATTCCATCACCATCAGATACCACAATTTGTTCAGCCTTTCCCCAATCAATGGACACTCCCTCATTCTCTAATTTTTTGCCATCACAAAGAACGCAGCTATGAATATTTTTGTACAAGTTGTTTTCCTTATTATTTCTTTGGGGTACAAACCCAGCAGTGGTATGGCTGGATCAAAAGGCAGGCAGTCTTTTAAAGCCCTTTGGGCATACTTCCAAATTGCCCTCCAGAATGATTGGATCAATTCACAACTCCACCAGCAGTGCATTAATGTTCCAATTTTGTCACATCCCCTCCAACATTCATTACTTTCCTTTGCTGTCATGTTAGCCAATCTGCAAGATGTGCAGTGGCACCTCAAAGTTGTTTTGATTTGCATTTCTCTTATTATAAAAGAATGCCTCTAGTTTTTAAAGCACCTAACAACCTAGCTTCATTTTCTCTTTCCAAGCTAATTACATATTTTTCTCCTGCAGGTACCTTGTTTTCCAGTCAAACTGACCTGTTCTATGTTCCCCATGCATAACATTCTGTCTCCTATCTCAGTACTTTTGAGCAAGTTGTCTCCAATGCCAATAATATACTGTCTTCTTACCTCCATCTCCTAGAATTCCTAGCTTTCTTTAATGCTCAGCTTAAATGCCAAAGCCTACCAAAAATCTGTGTTGATTCTGTATTCTCTCTCTCTCTCTCTCTCTCTCTCTCTCTCTCTCTCT
>NW_025371386.1:0-5892 GCF_016433145.1 Gracilinanus agilis | reverse complement strand
AGGGGGCAGCTGGGTAGCTCAGTGGATGGAGAGCCAGGCCTAGAGACGGGAGGTCCTGGGTTCAAATCTGTCCTCAGGCACTTCTCAGCTGTGTGACCCTGGGCAAGTCACTTGACCCCCATTGCCCACCCTTACCACTCTTCCACCTATGAGCCAATATACAGTATTGACTCCAAGAGAGAAGGCAAGGGTTTAAAAAAAAAAAAAAAAGGTTGGGGAAAGACGCTCAAATACTCTGCTCTCATCAGTGAATTGGGGTACCAGGCTAGAATAATATCTATCTGTTCCCTACAGGGTATAGTTTTGGGGTCCAAGTTAAATGTCTGGTCACTGTTCAATGATGAGGAAAAGAGGACCTGAGTTTGATATTCAAGGCTTGGTTTCCTTCACGCTAAACACTAGTTCCACAGTGAGCACACACAGTAAGGAGGAAAGAAGTCCATTTATCGAAGCCAATAACAAGACAGAAACCAGAGAAAGTATATATCTGGGACTACATCCATATCTGTATCTATGTAGATATCTAGATGTATCTCCCCAGACATGCCAAGAATGTTTTCTCTCCTCCACTCCAACTACTGATCTCTGGCTTCCTTTGAGTCCCGACTAAAATCCCACCTCCTATAGGAAGTCTTCCCCAACCCCTCTTAGTTCCTCTAAGTTCCTCTTAGGAAATTAATTATTTCCCCTTTATCCCATATATAGTTCACTTTCCATATATTTGTCTATTATCCTCACATTGGATCGTAAGCTCCTTGAGGGCAAAGACTATTTTTTGCCGTTTTTTATATCTCCAGCTCTTAACACCGTGTCTGGCACATAGTAATAAGCACTTGATAAATGTTTATTGAATTGAATTGAATATACCAAACAATACAGAACGAAGGAGATCATCCATTGGGAGCAAGGTAACTCGGCTCAACCAAGAGAGACCTAGATCTCACCCAAGGGGGTAGAGTCCCAGTGGAGTCTCTAGTGGAGCAGGCTGGGGGGACAAGAAGGACGGACTGCCAGCACCTCTCATGTTGGCTTCTTCCTAAAGTCTTATTTTCCCCGGGTAACCCGAAGCTGGCTTGGCATCGTCCTCCTCCTTCAAAGCTTGAAGCAAGAAGCAGCCAAAGGGACTGCAGATTCCAGAGAGATGACCTCGCAATTGCTGGGTCGGTTTCCCAAGGAGATCAGGGAAACGGGAAAGAACCTCTCTGGTCCACAGTATCTATAGCAGCTCTCTTTGTGGCAAAGAACTGGAAAACGAGTACAACGATCTGGGACAATCCTGAAAGACTTAAGACGGGGAATGCTATCCATTGCCAGAGAAAGAACTCGTGGAACTCTCAGACGGATGAGGATTCAAACAGACTATCTTTCCCATCTGTGTATTCATGGTTTAATTTGGGGTTTTGGTTAAGTATGAGTGTGCTCTTACAACCGTGGCCAATGTGGAAGTGGGTTTTGTGTGACAATAAAAATAAAATTAAAAAAAAGGAAATTGAGGGCATGTCCACTAACTGGGAAATGGCTGAACAAATTGTGGCATAGGATTGTGATGGAAAAAAAACCTAGAAAGAACTATGACACAATGAACAACAGAATGTACAAATGGAAAAATAAACAAGAAAGCATTAATCCTGCAGTTATTTGTGAATATCACCTCCAGAGAATGAACCGAAAAATGGAAACATGAAAGACACGATCTATCTATCCGTCCATCTATCTATCTATCCATACATCTATTTATCTATCTATCTATCTATCTATCTATCTATCTATCTATCTATCTATCTACCTATCCATCCATCCATCTATCCATCCATCTATCTGTCCATCTATCTATCTGTCCATCTATCTATCTGTCCATCTATCCCTCTATCTATCTATCTCTCTATCTCTCTATCTATCTATCTATCTATCCATTCATCCATCCATCCATCCATCCATCTATCCATCTGTCTCTATCTATCTATCCATCCATCCATCTCTCTATCTGTTCGTCCGTCCGTCTGTCCATCTATCTATCTATCCATCCATCCATCCAACTATCTATCTATCTATCTATCTATCTATCTATCTATCTATTTTTCTATCTATCTATTGAAATAATAACTTCTCCCATGTGGGGAAGAGAGGGAGGAGATGAGATAACTTGGAAATAAATTCTATTAATAAAAAATAAATAAAAGAATCCAAAGAGACTCAAGAGAACTGAAAAAAAATATATAAAGAGACTCTGAAGGAGTGGAATTCTTCTCTCTCTGGCTCTCATTGATCTCCACCAATGAAGAATATGTCCTATAGCGATGGGTTCAGGACTTTGAGACTTAGTAGATATCTTCTACTTGTTATTCCTTTGTTGCTCTTCTTCTAATTTGATTTTTTTGATTATCTTAAATTTAAATTTTTAGTTTTATTTTTTTATTTTAAATTTAAATTTTAAATGTTTATTGCCCGGCTGATCTTAGAATGATCTGCTTTTAACATTCTTTTCTTTTTAAAGCCTTACATCCTGTCTTAGAATCAATACTAAACATTCACTTCAAGACAGAAGTGTGGTGAGGGTTAGGCAATGAGGGCTAAGTGACTTGCCCAGGGTAACATAGCCAGGAAGCCAGATTTCTGAGGTCAAATTTGAACCCAGGACCTTCCATATTCAGTCCTGGCTCTCTAACCACGGAGCCATTTAGCTACCCCTCTTGCCAAACATTGCACAGGCCTATTTGTTCTTGTTGTTTCTCATTGTTTTGTGTCGTGCTGCTCCTGACCTTCCCACACTCTCTTCCATCAGATTTTTAAAACAAGTTTATATTCTAAACAGATTTGTATTCTAATCAAGTGGTGATGCTGCTGCTTTAAAAAGCTGAGCTTATTATCAGCAAAGGGAGCGCTGGCTGGAGAAAGGATGCTGAACGAAGCTTTCTTGTCTTTATCCTATTTAACGTAGGCGGCTTGGTGGTACGTCCGGTGGTTAGAACTCCAAACCTGGAGCTGGGATGACCCAGCTTTGAATCCTGCCTCAGCTACGGATCGCCTATTTAGCCCTGGACTTAATTTATCAGTCTCAATTTCCTAATCTATAAAACGGGGATAATAATAGCATTTGTTTCCCAGGATTATTGTTCGAGTCAAATGAGAAAATATTTGTAAAGTACTTTGCAAACCTCAAATATATATATTTATGCTAGTTATCATGTGGCGTTTTTGTCATTTAATGAGTGTGTTTGAAAATATAGCCTTGGTGTGAGAGAAAATATTTAATTCCATAGACTGTAAGCTGGAAGAGACCTCCGAAGCCATCGAGTACACGTTCCCTCCTCCCTCGTCTTGCTTTCCCGACGAGAAAACTCAACCCAGAGAGGTCGGGTGGTTTTCCGGGTGTCACACAGAGCCAGGACTTGGAGCCCAATTCTCGGACTCCCAGTTCAGTGGGGTTTTTCCTTCCCCCCAATAGCTGGTTTGCTTATGGAGCTGTTGGCCCTATAAGGTCCGGCCTACCTCTGGGCAGCGTTTTAGGATTCCTCAAATGTCTCTTCCCCTCCCTTTGCCTGTGACTCCAGACGTGCCTCCCAGGCTCGGAGCTCTCTTGTACTGTTACTCCCCAAGGCCACAAGATGGCAGTGGCAGAGAAGCCAGCCACCATCTTGTCACCTGATGGGTCCTAGCTGTGGGCCACAGAACGTTCACGGGGCCTCCCACGCTGGCCCAGGCAGGAGACGGAGGCCCGGCGAGCTCTCGGAACAGACGCGTTTCCCCCAGTGGAAACGGTAGCATCGGCCACGGGGGGAGGAACATTGGGGGGGGGGGTTGAAATTTGCACAAATACTTTTATTTGTTTTTCTATTTTATTTGATTTTTATTTCTTTGCCATTCGGGCTCCCCATCTTATCCAGGCTGGAAACAGAAAGGCCGTTCCTGGCGGGGCTTCCCGGTTATTTGGTTGGGCCTAAGCTTTGACTTGCTCTTTCTGACCTAGGCCGGGCCTCCCTTGGATGTTGGACTCTCGGGGGCCTGCCATGGCCGTGCCTGCTTGGCCCAGCACAGCACGGCCCAGAACAGCAGCCTCGGCTTCCCTCTAGCAGGACCCACAGGGGCCCACCAAGGCCGAGGCCGCCACCTCTGGCCTACAGGACTCGCCACAACTCCGCCTCTGGGGCTGCTGCACCGTCTGCAAGGTCCTGGCCAGGTTTCTTCCCACGTCTCAGAGAATCCCTTCTCAAGCAATGTTTGGGTAGAATTGATTTCTCTTGTAATCTTGTGTGTTCTATTATTTTATTCATTTAAAAACATCCTTCAGAGCAGCTGGGAGGCTCAGTGGATTAAAAGCCAGCCCTAGGGGGCAGCTGGGTAGCTCAGTGGATGGAGAGCCAGGCCTAGAGACGGGAGGTCCTGGGTTCAAATGTGGCCTCAGACATTTCCCAACTGTGTGACCCTGGGCAAGTCACTTGACCTCCATGGCCCACCCTTACCACTCTTCCACCTAGGAGCCAATACACAGAAGTTAAGGGTTTAAAAAAAAAAAAAAAACATCCTTCGTGGCTCAATGGATTGAGAGTCAGGCCTAGAGATGAGAGGTCCTGGGTTCAAATTGGGCCGTAGACACTTCCTAGCTGTATGACCCTGGGCAAGTCATTTAATGCCCATGGCCTAGCCCTTACCACTCTTCTGCTTTGGAACCAATACGTAGTATTGATTCTAAGGCAGAAGATAAAGATTTTGAAGGGAAAAAAAACCCACAACATTCTGACTGCAGAGATGAAAATTTAGCCCTCCCCGCTTGCTTTTTTTCCCCAGTTATGCAAACCTACTTTCCTATGGGTCATTGCTGTAAGAGCAACTCCTACAAAACCAAACCCCCACATAAACGTGTAAATACAGTGATGTGGAAGATAGTCTGCTTTGACCCGCATCCGTCCCACTGACAGTCCTTTCTCTGGGATGGAGAGATGGCCGACCCCATCATAAGTTCCTCAGAATTGACCCAGATCACTGCACGGCTGAGAACAGCCACGTTTCCCGAGTTGCTCATCATACGATATTCTGTACGTTGTTCTCCCCGTTCTGCTTATTTCGCTCTGCATCAGTTCCTGAAGCTCCTTCCAGCTTTTCTGAAATTATTTCTTATAGCACAATAATATCCCATCACCCACCTGTGTCACAATTTGTTCAGTCATTCCCCAATGGATGGAGATCCCCTCTGTTTCTAATTCTTTGATAGCACAAAAAGAACAGCTATCAATATTTTGTACAAGTAGGTCCTTTCCCCTTTTTCTTATCTCTTTGGAATACGAACCCAGTCATTCTCCCAGATTTCTTTTTTTTTTTTTTTTAAACCCTCACCTTCCATCTTGGAGTCAATACTATGTATTGGCTCCTAGGTGGAAGATTGGTAAGGGTAGGCAAGGGAGGTCAAGTGACTTGCCCAGGGTCACACAGCTGGGACGTATCTGAGGCCAGATTTGAACCCAGGGCCTCCTGTCTCTAGGCCTGGCTTTTTTTTTTTTAAATCCTTACCTTCCGTCTTGGAGTCAATACTGTGTATTGGCTCCTTGGTGGAAGAGTGGTAAGGGTGGGCAATAGGGGCCAAGTGACTTGCCCAGGGTCACCCAGCTAGGAAGTGTCTGAGGTCAGATTTGAACCTAGGACCTCCCATCTCTAGGCCTGGCTCTCAAACCACTGGGCTACCCAGCTGCCCCCTCCCCACTTTCTTATAAAACCTCCTTTTATAAATCTTTCTTTCAGAAATTTCTTCTAAATCCTAAAGGACTTAGAAAGTTTCCTCCCAAGGTTTTCAGTTATTTGACAATACCCGTAGATACTTTTTGCATCTATCTATGGACTCTCAGGCCTTCGTGTCTTTGAAAATAGGCCTTTTGGTAGGGGAAGGGAGTGGAAATTCTC
>NW_025371385.1:0-4305 GCF_016433145.1 Gracilinanus agilis | reverse complement strand
GGAAGGGAAGGGAAGGGAAGGGAAGGGAAGGGAAGGGAAGGGAAGGGAAGGGAAAGGAAAGTCTGTGATGACATCAATATATTTGTGTTAAAATTGCTTTTGCTCAGGTTGTTTCTCTTGTTAGCATGTTTACAGGTAAGCTTCTGGTGAACATTAATAAAATAAGTGTCAACAATGAGGAAAGTGATATTTGAATATAACTGCCCTGATCAGTATACATTTGGACTATTATATCCAATTTTGAGTACCAAATTTTAGGGAGGACATTGGCAACCTGGAACATGTCCAGAGGAGGAACTCGGAGTCATATCATATAAGGAACAACTGAATTAATTTGGAACCTTTATCTAGAGAAAACTTCAAGAAGAATATGACCGCTATGTTCAGCTATGCTAAGGGCTCTCAGGCTGATGAGATTTGTCTTGCTTGATCCCAAAAGGAAGAACTAAATACTATTTATTTGTCATCCTCAATTTGTCCATAAACATAATCATCCTTTTATGCCCAGCTATGTGTAGTTTATGGCATCTAGGTGGTACAATGGATAGAGAACTGTACCTAGAGTCAGGAAGAGACTCCTTCCCCAGAGTTCAAACCAGGCTTCAAACACTTACCAGATGTGTGACCCTGGGCAAGTCATTTAACCCTGTTGATCTCAGTTTCCTCATCTACAAAATGAGCTTGAGAGGGAAATGGCAAACTATTCCAGTATTTATGCAAAACAAAAAAACAAACAAACAAGATCACAGTCAGGATGAAAAATAATTGAATAAATGCACAGTTTGGGCTATCCTCTGATTTCTTCTGAAGGCTCTTAAGTTCAAAGGCTATAATTAGTAATGCTTTCATCGACATTCGGGGTAATGACTGAAGACATACTATGTTAGACATGTGAGTATACAGTACTCTTTCTACTATGCCATCCAATCCTGATCCAGCTCCACAAATGTTTGTCTTCTATTTGAAGGCACTGTAGTAAGTGCTTCCCACACACTGAACTACTCATCCTTAGCTTTCCTTAATAATCTATTAAGGCAAAACATCCATTTATTTATTTTCATTTGTTTGAATTTTTATTGATATCTTTTATTTTTATATGACCTTCATATCTCACTAGCTCTCCCCCTCCTTCTTCCCAAAGAGCCATTTATTTTAACAAACAATTGAAAAGAAGGAAAAAAGAAAACTACAGTTGACCAATACTAAACAAATATAGTAATCAAGTCCCAAGGTATAGGCAATGTTCCATATCCCTAGTCCCCTACCTCTTCAAAGAAGTCAGGAAAGTATATTATCACACCTCTGAAATCAATCAAATGAAATAATATTTGTGGAGCAGTCAGCACACTATCTGACTTGTTGTGGGAGCTTAATAAGTGCCTATTTCCTACTGTTCTTCCTTAATGGTGTAAAAATAGCACTCATATGCCATTTCACAGTTTGCACTATACATGTTATCTCATTTGATTTTCATAACAACTATCAAAGGGATATCCTATTATCCTCACTTCACAGATGAAGAAACTGAGGCAGAGGTTAATTGATTTACTTAGTGTCGTATGGCTAGTAAATCACTGAGTTAGAATTTGAACTCAGGTCTTTCTGAGTCCAAGACCAGCTCTCTATGCACTGTTCTTTGAGACCACGTTTCATCATTACAATTAAATAGCAATGGATTTCAATATTTGTTCTTAATGTATTTTTTCATTTATATTGCTGTTATTATTGAATATTTTTGTTCTCTGGGTTCGATTTACTTCACCTTGAATCAATTCATAAAAGTCTTTCTGTGTTTCTTTCTAGTCATCATGTTTATAGTAATAGCAGTAGTAGCAGTAATAGTAGTGGTAAGAGTACTTGTTGTAGTGGTGGTAGTAATAGTAGTAGTGGTGGTGGTGGTGGTAGTAAGTAGTAGTAGTAGTAGTAGTAGTAGTAGTAGTAGTAGTAGTAGTAGTAGTAGTAGTAGNTAGTAGTAGTAGTAGTAGTAGTAGTAGTAGTAGTAGTAGTAGTAGTAGTAGTAGTAGCAGCGGTAGCAGCAGCAGCAACAGCAATAGTAATAGTAGTGGTGGTGGTAGTAGTAGCAGCAGCAGTTAGCATTTATATAGAGTTTTAAGATTTACAAAGAACTTTACAAATACTATAGCATGTTATCCTCAAAACAACCCAAGGAAATCAGTGCTATTCCCTTTTCTTCTTATAAATAAAAATTGCATTTCTATGTCACTTGTTGGTTAGCAGAGCACTTTACATATGTTATCTCTTGATCTTCATAATAACCATATGAGTTAGGTCCTATTAGTCCCATTTTACAGATGAAGAAAGTGAAGCAGACAAAGTGACTTGTCCAGAATCATACAGCTAGTGAGTGTCTAAAGATGGATGAGAACCCAAGTTTTCTTGATTCCAAGTCCAGAGGTTTATTATAGCAAAGCAATATCCCATTACATTCATGAATCTCAGTTTCTTGAGTTATGTCCCAATCAAATGATATCACCCTTTTTTTAGTGTTTGCTATTACAAAAAGGGTTACTATAAATATTTGGGAGCATGTTGTACTTTTCTCTCTTTGAACTTCTTGGGGCATATGGCTAACAACAGAAACTATAGATCAGAGAGGATGCACATTTTATTCACTCTCTTCATATAATTTCAAATTGCATTACAGAATAGTTGGACCAATTTATAGTTTCACCAACAATATGAATATGTCTTTCCATGTTTACTCTCTTCCATCATTAATTACTCTATATTACTTCCCTTTCTGTCATCCTTCACTAATTTGCCACATATAGTGTCATATTCAAACTCTGGGAGTTGAGAGTCACACCTTGATTGACAGGTGAAAGTTGGACATCAGAATGTTCCCAGAGGCCATGAGGACAGGAGGAAAGGCAGTTGGCCAGAAAGGATATAAATACCCTGGCAGCCCCCTGACAGGACCTCTTGGACCCCTTGACTTTTGGGACCTTGGCTTTTGCCTTAGCTGAGCCTTGCCTAAACTCTTGCCTTGGACATTTGATCTTGAACATTGACCGTGGATCCTCTGATTCTCTCTGAATCCATAGATATTTAGGCACCTAAACCATCTCTAGATATTTAGGTATCCCGGGCCCGGGGTGGGGGGTGGGGGATCCGGGAAGTGGGTAGGAGAAGAAGAAGAAGAGGGTGGTAAGGGTGGTATTTCCTGAAGGCTGTAGGACTGGCACAACAACTAGCAGTGAGAAGCTGAGAGAAATCATCAACATTTGTGTCATCCAAACAGTTTGCTTACTCTGGTTTGGCTGTGGCCAGGCTGAGCCAGAGGAGGTGAAGAACAAGCCCAGCATTACTGAACAGCCTACAGTCCCCTGAGGGATTATTGTCATAGATTTAGTGATAGGGTCTCCTATTCCCCAACCCGTTCCTGATCATTCCTTTCTCTTGTTAAACAGCATAGATAAATTTATTAAGTACCTTCCTGGAGTAGATATTCCATCACCACTCTGGGGAGGGAGCAACACAGTCAGATGAACGTTATCCAAGGCTGATAGAGCCCAATACCAATAATCAATCAACCCCAGGGGGGTTACCCATCCATTGACCTTTAGGGATCCTGCCTGGGCACTGTTATAAAAAAGGGTAGTTATTATAACATCCAGCTGGGTAGCAGGACTCGGGTGTCCCTGCACTAGCCATTAGGGAACCAAACCAAAGCTTCCTCAGATTAATATCTTAGATTATCACTACTACTAATAACCAGCCTAATAATGGTAGTATCCAGACTACCCCTTTCTTTTATAACAATAGGTAAAAAAAACCTCAAAATATTTACATTTCTCTTATTACTAGTGACTTGTGGCAATCTTTCAGAGTTGCTCATAGTGTGTCCTTCTTTGGAGAACTATTTGTTCCTTGGGGCAATCTCTCTATTCATTTAATAACTCCCAATCAACTATGAAGTTCACTCTTTGGCATTTAAAGTTTCCCATAACCTGATTCTGCCATCCTTTTCTGTCTTCTCACATTTGCTTCTCTTCATTCTACAATACAGAGATATTGACCAATTTGCTGTTCCTCAGACATGAAATTTCATCTCCTACCTCTGTGGCATCATACTGTTTCCCCCATATCTGCCATGTTTTTTCTTCTCAACTTAGTATCCTGGCTTCCTTCAAGGCTCAATTCAAACCCTTCCTTCTTCAGGAGGACTTTGCTACACTGAATCCTGGATACTAGTATTTTTGACTCTCTTGTTACCTTTATTTACTCTCTTTCTCTCTCTCTCTCTCTCTCTCTCTCTCTCTCTCTCTCTCTCTCTCTCTCTCT
>NW_025371384.1:0-1964 GCF_016433145.1 Gracilinanus agilis | reverse complement strand
AGAGCCTGGCCTCCAGGAGCTCCCAGTCTAATGGGGAGACGCCACACACAGAACTGGTGACAGCCAAGGTCTGGCCAAGCCTTCTCTCACCACCCCTTGGGAAGGCAAGTCCTCCTCGTCCCTGTTTATAGATGAGTAAACTGAGGCTCAGAAGGGGGAGGATTGCTCATGGTCACACAGACAGCATCAGAGCTGGGCCCCTCCCTGTCTCCAGGCCCATCCACAGCCCTTCCCAGCAGGCCATGCTGCCTCCCAGGCAACAGCTCAGGTTCTCCTTCAGACATCTTCTCCCAAAGGCAGCAGAACCCAGAAATGGGCACTTGTGGGGGGCCGAGCACATGCCAGGCACTGAGGAACCAGATGAGGACACCAAGAAAAAACCAAACTGGTCTGACTGGGGAATGAAAAAGGCCTCCTGGAGGTGGTGTCACTTCTTCCAAGTCTCAGAGGAAGCCAGGGATGGTGATAGAGAAAGGCTGGGAGTAGGGATTCCTAGCCTGGGGCAGTCAGGAGGTACAAAGGCGTGGAGACTGTAGATGGCACACCCTGAGGGAGGCACATCAAGCTGGATGGTAGACTGTATGGAGAGGAGGAACAAGGGAAAAGCCTAGAAAAGGAGAGGCTCGGTGGCTCTGGGGTTAGAGCCAGGCCCAGAGCCAGGAGGTCCTGGATTCCAGTCTGCCCTCAGACACTTCCTAGCTGTGTGACCCTGGGCAGTCCGTCACCCCCATTGTCTAGCCTGATTCCTGTCTTGCCTTGCGAGCAGGACTTGGAATCAATTCTGAGCAGAAAGTCAGGATTAACAAAGAGACCCAGGAAGGGCCAGTCAGGAAGGGCTCTGGAGGCCCACAAGGGAGGGATGTGAAAGGATAAAAGCACTTCCCAGTGAGGATCTCATTCCTCTCACAACAAGCCTGAGGCTGGGGCTATTATTGTCCCCAATTTCGAGATGAGAAAACTGAGGCAAAGAGAGGGGAAGGGACTCCTCCACAGTCTCTCAGAAGGAAAAGAAAAAGAGAGAAAGCTTCTATCCTAACAGGAAGTTACTGTGTGTGCCAATCAGCACAGACCAGGAAAAAGAATGACCAGAGGCAAGGAAGCCTTCCTGGAGGAGGCAGTTGGGAGCCTGGAAGCACCTGCCCATTGGAGGGGGCTCCTGAGAGGCATCTTCCAGGAAGCCCCCAGGATGCCATGATGTGCAGGGGAGGAGGGGCCCCTGGAGGCCGGGGGAGACAGCCAGGAGATGGGGGTCATGGAGGGCCTCCAACAAGGCCTCAGGCTACCTGGAAGAATACAGGGAGGAGGAGGGGATGGAGGCCTGCCATGGGGAGGCAGCCAGGCTGTGAAGGCCTCTCAGGGCCCAAAGGTGTCCCTGTTGGGCTGTCAAGAGAACAGAACCCAGACCTGGGGGGGACACGGGGTCAGGCGCCATTTTAGGACAATGACTGGGGCCAGACTGGGGAGCAGCCATGGGGGATCCCCCGTCCTCCCCCNGGACAATGACTGGGGCCAGACTGGGGAGCAGCCATGGGGGATCCCCCGTCCTCCCCCCGCCAGTGTGTCCTCCGGATCTGCTCAGGAGCCCTCCTTGTCCGGCTCCTCCACTTGGGCTGCTTCTGCCCTGAAAGGCCTCGATGTCTCCTCCTAGCTGGGGCCCGGCACAGCCCAGAACCCAACCTCGATGGAGGCCTCAGGAAGGTCCCTGCTCAGAGCAAGGCGAGATCCGCTGCTCCTGCTTCCCGGACATCCTCCTTCCTCTGGGCCTCGACATTCCGGCTTCCCCAGCCTGGCCTGGGCCTCCATTTCAGGAGAGAGCCTGATGCTGCTTACCTGGGGGGGCCTGCAGGGGAGCAGCCCGGTGCCCTCTCCACCCTCCTCCATGCTCTCTGCTCCCAGGCCTGGGAGGTCCCAGGAGGCGCTGGAAGGGAAAAGGGACCCGTGAGGGGGCTCCGCCCTCCTTCCTG
>NW_025371383.1:2990-9008 GCF_016433145.1 Gracilinanus agilis | reverse complement strand
CCCCCTCCTCCTCCTTCCCCTCCTCCTTCACAGTCCTCTCTTTCCCGGGGGCGGATCCCTCCGCTGATCAGCTCCTACACCCCCCTCCCGCTCTGAAGCCACACTCTCTCCCTCCTCTAACCATCCCCTGCTCCTCCTACCCTCCTCCTCCTCTCTCCACTCTCATTTCACACACACCCTCCCTTCTCAACCGCCACTCACTATTCTGTTACGGGGCCCTATCCCTCACTAGATCCATCCCCTTCAAATGCATACTCCCTCAACCTTTAGAGGTCCAGGAACCCAAGATCCCAAGTCCATACACCCTTCATTTGGGGGAGGGGGGATGCGTAATGTTAAGGATCTCTGACCACACTTGTTTCTACTTACCCTGGAAAAAGTCAGCATCCCCCTCAAGCCTGGGGTCGTGGTTGCCAGACACATCTACTGTTAACCATATTATTCTTCTGCCAAAAAAACAAAACAAACAAACAAACAAACAAAAAACCACTTCCAATAGCTCCCTCCCCGTGCAGGGCATCAGTTTCCCAGAAAAATAAACTAGCAATTTTCTGAGGATGCTTCCAGCGCTAACATTCTGTGCATTCTCTTCTAGGTCCCTCTCTGCTCTGAAGAGGAGAGCAGGACAGATAATATTATTAATAATGATAGATAATGATGATAGATTGTGACAAGGGGGCGGGCACTGTGCTGAGTGCTGGAGTGGTGGAGATACAAGTACTGTACTAGCAAACAAGAGAGATCCTACTCTCAGGGAACTTACTTTCCAGTTGGGGAAGACAACAGAAAAGGGAATGGAAAAGAAGGGAGGAGAGACTGCTCTGTTAAATGTTCTAAAGATTCTTCTGGCTTTATCATTCTTGTATTGTATTTGCTAAAGACACTTTCAACCTTTTGATCACTGAGGTTTTCCTTATTCCATTAAGCATCAAACCCAAACACACTTCAGCCTAGTACCCTTCCCAGTCTGACCTGAATTCTAATTTTCTGTCCAACTTTCTTGTGACTTCCTTTTAGGGGCTCTACTAGTTCTAGTCAGATGAAAATAACAAACAACAACAATAATGGAGTCTGGCATGCTTCAAGTACCTTTTAATTTTAAAAAGTATTTTTCATTTCTTGTCATTATCATGACAACTCTGTAAAGCAGATATTTGTGCCCAGGTTATGGTATGGGGAAATTGAGGTTCAGAGAGCCAAGTGACCATTAACAGCAACAGGAGACTGGGCCCTGCTTTTGGAGAAGAGCAGTCAGGCAAAGCAAAATAGATACTGCCTCTAGTCAGAGGTCCTGTATTCAAATCCTACCTCTGGTGCTTATTGGGCAAGTCACTTAAATGCCTTGTACCTCTGTTGCTTTATCTGTAATCTTAGCTAATTTCTGAGGTCATATTTGGCTCTTTGACATTTGTTTTTTCCTCATTTGTTGTTTCTTCTGCCCAGGATTCATTTTTTTTTTTTCATTTTGCTATGGCTAAACTCTTCACTATGATGGAGTGTTCTCTATTCACTATGATCTCCTGAATATACAATGACAACACTCATCTTCATTCCCATTCCTTGATGATGCCTTCCCAACATCCTCCCCCATATTTCCTGGTCTTTTCTCTGTCAATCTCAACCCTACTCATCCTTCAAAACCCCAGCTAAAGGTTAAATGCCTCTAGGAAACCTTTCCTGACCATCCAGCCCTACAAGAATCCTTCCATCTCCTAAGCAATTCCTTTACCCCTACTACTGGAGGAGGGTAGGAGTCTCTGGTCCCACTGTGCTGGTTGGAAGGGAGAAGAACTAGAGGCAGAGAAAAGGGTCATAAGAAGGATATAAACAAAGTTCTTTGGGAGCTTAGACCATAAATTCCTTGAGGGCATAGACTGTGCCATATATATTCATTTACTTGCACCTTCAACTCCATCCTCTCCTGCAAATTCTCCTGAGATTTTGCTATCCTCTCTTCTGTAACTACTGTTCCCCACCTCTCTCCCTCTTTCCCTCTCTCTCTGTTTCTCTCTCCCTCTCTCTTCTCTCTCCCTTTCTCTCTCTCAAGTTTTTTTCCCCAAAGATATTTTATTTTCCCAATTACATGTAATAACAATTTTCAATATATGTTTTCTGAATTATAAGGTCCAAACTGTCTCCCTCTCTTCTTTCCATCCCCCCTCTCAGAGATGGTAAGCAATTAGATCTGGTTCATAGATGCATTAGCATGCAAAACATATTTTCATGTTGGTCATTGTTATGAGAGTATTCATAAAACCAAAACCCCAAAATAAAACCGTAAATAAACTAATATGAAAAATCGCATGTTTTGATCTTCATCTGACTCCAACAGTTCTTTCTCTGCAGGAAGATAGCATTCTTTGTTGTAAGTACTTCAGAATTGTTCTGGATCATTGTATTACTGAGAAGAGCAAAGTCTTTCAGAGTTAATCATTGCACAGTATTGCTGTTAATATGGATAATGTTCTCCTAGTTCTGTTTATTTCACTCTGCATCAGTTCATTCAACTCTTTCCAGCTCTTTCTGAAATCATCCTGTTCATCATTTCTTATAGGACAAGGGTACTCTATCACCACCCTATGCCAAATTTGCTCAGCCATTCCTCAAATTGTAGACATCCCCTCAATTTTCACTCTTTGCCACCACAAAAAGAGCTGCTATAAATATTTTTGTACAAGTAGGTCCTTTCCCCTTTTTTATATCTCTTTGGGATATAGGTAGGGGTATTACAGGATGAAAGAGGATGGACTATTTATAGTCCTTTGGGAAGGGCTCCATCCAGAATTGCCCTCCAGAATGGTTGGATCAGTTCACAACTCCACCAATAATGCATTATTGCCCAATTTTGCCACATCTCCCCCACAATATTTATTACTTTCCTTTACTATAATATTGACCAATCTGATGGGTCTAAAATGGTATCTCAGAGTTGTTTTTAAATTGAATTTCTCTAATCAAGATTTTTTGATATGATTTTGAAGATTTTTGAAGATCTTTTCATATGATTATTGATAGCTTTGATTTCTTTATCTGAAAATTTCTTTTTCATATCCTTTTGATGGAGGTGGGAAGTGATAGAAACAAAACCTTCATATTTTGAAATCTTGTATTTTTCACCAATTAGAACTAGTAATGCACAAATTGCAAAATCTATATTATTAATCATTTATATTAGTCTTTTATTATTAATCAACTATATTGGTCTTATCCTGTTTTGTATTATTCTTGTACTGTTCCGTACCCTTTCTATATACCTAGCTGATAAGGGCATTCCAGGAGAGTATGGAAACCTTTCCTATGCTGACAAATGATGGCAGGTAGGACAATGGGAGAAAATATGACATGCAAACAGTCCAGGGGAAGCCCCCAAACTTGTGCAGGTCCCTTATTCCCATTTTGGTATCCTTAAATTCATCTATGACATGCCATACCCCAAAACACACCTATGCCTAGATTTGTAACCTCCTCTTCTATAACCATTTTCCAGGGTTTTCTGCCTGGAATGCCCAGGGATGGGCTATTCTGGGAAAAGGTGGAGAATTCCCTAGAATGGAAGGTGACAAGCCCCCAGACCCTGAAGAAACCTGTAAACCCTGTTCCATACCTGAGGCTATTCCTTCAGCCCTTAGGCCATTTCAAGCCCTAAACCTCTTCTTTCAATAAAGACTTCTATACCTCTGGACAGAACAGAATTTTGAGCCTCCAGTTCTTTGGATTTTGGATGATATCCTGCTACAAACTTTGGTGTGTTTTCTCACCACACTTTGACCATTTATCAATTGGGGAATGATTGTATTCTTATAAATTTAACTTCATTCTCTATACATTTAAGAAATGAGATGTTTTTCAGAGAAATTTGTTACAAAAATTTTCCCCTAGTTCATTATTTCCCTTCTAATCTTGGTTACATTGGTTTTGTTTATGCAAAAGCTTTTTAATTTAGTATAATCAAAATTAGTCTTTTTACATCTTATAACGCTCTCTGTCTCTTGTTCTGTCATAAGTTCCTCCCTGATCCATAGATCTGCCAGGTAAACTATTCTATGTTCCGCTAATTTACTTATAGTATCATTCTTTATATTTAAATCATATACCCATTTTGACCTTATCTTGGTATAGAGTGTGAAATACATGCCAAAAATTTTTAAAACCCGTTTCCTCACATCCTTACCACTAACCCTCATTTTTCAAAAACTTCTCACTCTGATTTTGACTACTGGACTTGGAGTTCAAGTTCTACCTCGAGTACTAATTAGCCGTATGACCCTGTCACCCAGGGCAAATCAGTTAATCAGCCTCAATTTCCTCATGTGTAAGGTGGGGATTAAAAATAGCACCTATATCCCAGAGCTGTTGTGAGGATAAAATGAAGACGAGCCTTTTTTTTTACACTCTGTCTTCAACTTTCTTGACCTCATGATATTGTATAATATTTGAAATTCCATTTAAAAAATATATTGTCCTCTCCTGAGTCGTGGAAAGCTAAATCTACTAATACACTATTGGTAGAATTGTGACTCCTGGACATCTCCACCTGATCGATATTCACTCGTATATCCCACAATCAACCTGTTCAAAACAAAACGCACTGTCTTCCCCTCAAAACCAACAACCTCCCCAAATTTACTATTATTATTCTTAATAGTAGCCAACATTTATATAGCACTTTTAAGGTTTGCAAATAAATATTATCTTATTTTTTCCTCATAACAGCCCCAGGAAGCGGGTGCTATTATTATCTCCATTTTACAGATGAGGAAACTGAAGCTGGTTAAATGAGTTGCTTAGGGTCATAGAGCTAATAATTAAGGCAGAATCTGAATTTAGGTCTTCCTGTCTCCAAGCCCACTACTCTATCAACTGCACCACTTAGCTGCCTGCCACATTTCTTTATTTCTGTTGATGGCACCAGCATCCTCCCAAGGACCCAGGCTGAAAGGATCAGTCTTCTTTGACTCTTTCTTCCTCTTCACTAAGGAAGCTCCATCTCTCAATTCTTTTCACAGAATTATAGAATTTTAGACGTGAAAGGATCTCAGTAGGCAATCATTTAGCCTCACTCCCAAGCAAAAGGAATTCCTACGCTATGTTATCCAGCACCTGGTCCCTGTAGTCTTTGCCTGAATACCTACAGTGAAGGAGAGCCCACTCACCATCATGCCCTTTGGGGTAATTCTAATTGTTACAAGGAAGTTCAACACTAGTATTAGCTTTGCCCCTTTTCAAAACTTCTCTTCTCCAGGCTAAACCCATGAGATGGACATAATCCATCCCACTATCTTCCTTTGGACACCCTCTAGCTCATCGATGTCCTTTCTTCAGGTCTTCCTTTATTCTGTTTCTCGAATCTGCCTCCTTGGCAACTCATCCTGCTACTGCTGTAGTTCGAGACCTTATTACCTTTCTCCTGTACTAGTCATCCAACAAATATTAACTAATGTGTCAGGCGCTGTGTCAGGTGCTGGAGAAACACAAATAAAATAGAATAACTCCTTGCCTTCGAGGAGTTTACATTCTCCCTGAATACAAGGAAATAAACATGACTTGGCTCTAGTCTTCCTTCCCAATTCATTGGTACAGGACTGCAGAGTCAACTGACCAAAGTCCAATTCCAATTACATCTCTCCTCTGCTCAAGTACTTTCAAAGGCAGCTTATTGCCTGTAGGAGGTCAAAATTGCTTAGTCCCCCTCCCCCTCCCATAAGACAGTAGGTCCTAGATTCAAATCTTGCCTCAGATAATTCCTAGTTGTGTGACCCTGGACAAGTCACTTAACTCCCATTGCCTAGCCCTTACAGAACCTCAGAACCGTTACACAATATTTATTTATTCAGAGACTGGTAAGGGTTTTAAAAAGAAGTCCTCCACAATCCATTTCCAACCTTCTCCTTAAAGTTATCTCCCATAATTCCCCTCTGTGATCTCTGGGTTCCAGGTATTAACCATTTCCCCAAACTAATCTTGTTCTGTCTCTCTCTCTCTCTCTCTCTCTCTCTCTCTCTCTCTCTCTCTCTCTCT
>NW_025371383.1:0-2984 GCF_016433145.1 Gracilinanus agilis | reverse complement strand
TCTCTCTCTCTCTCTCTCTCTCTCTCTCTCTCTCTCTCTCTCTCTCTCTGTCAACCTCTTACCTTCCACCTTAAAATCAATACTATGTATTGACTCTGAGGGAGAAGACTGGTGAAGGCTAGGCAATGGGGGTTAAGTGACTTGCCCAGGGTCACACAGTTAGGAAGTATCTGAGGCCAGATTTGAACCTGGGACTCCCCATCTCTAGGCCTGGCTCTCTATCCACTGAGCCACCCAGCTGCCCCCTTTCTTTCTTGCCAAATTCTGTTCCTGTTGTTCCTTGGTTCAAATCCTGACTCTGCCACTTGCTAGCCATATGTAGTTTTACATAGACAAGTTGCTTAACTTCAGCCTCAAGTCTCTCATTGATAAAATGAGGGACTTGAAGATCCAGTTCAGCTCTGAATCAATGATCCTCCTCAAATGCTTTCCTTTTGTCAAAACCTTTCTGCATTCCTCAAAGTCCAGCTCAATGCCATTTCCTCTGCAAAGCCTTCCTGGATTTCTCTTCCCCATTCAGTGCCTCTCCCCACCTTCCTTCTGAAGGCTTAACTGGGAGCATTTACTATCCACACCATCCATTTGGCTCCTAGTCCATCCTGCCAGGAATCCCAAATGTGTGTGATTGTACTTTATCCTTTTTAAAGACCACAAGCCCCCAGGAAAGGAGAAAGGCTGCTGCAGAGGGGAGTTGTCTCCCTCCATCACCACCATCACCCTCCCAGTACAGAACTAGACACATTGAGAGGCTTGATAAATAGCTAGAATCAGCGCCAGGTCCATGATCTCATCAAGGTGGGCAGAGTCCAGTCCATCGAGCCTTCTTCTCCTGAATGATGCCCATGTCTACCCTGGTATCTGCTGCAGAGGGAGCCTTTATTAAGCACCTACTGTGTGCCAGAATACTTCAGACATTGAAGAGACCAAGTTCATCCTCTTCATCCCAGGCCATCACCAGCTGTCATGACTTTTGTCTTGCCTGGGGACTTGGATGACTCTGGAAGAGAGAGGGAGGCTGACGACTTTGTGAAACCGCCTCGATTAAATCCAATTCTTGCACAAATCAAAACATCATCCCACATTCCTTTGGAAGGAAGGATGGACAAGTATGTGTCAGGCCCTGCGCTGTGTGCTTTATTTACAAACATCATCTCATTTGATCCTCGCCACCATCCTGAGAGGTAAATGATTGTGATCCTATTTGACAGCTGAGGAAACTGAGGTAGAAACTGAGGTTAAGTGACAGGGTCACGCAGCTGGTACCGCAGGCAGGACATAAATTCAAGTCTTCTCCGATGTCTTTGGATCCAGAGCTCTGCCCATTGTGCCACCAGGGTCTCCTCCATGTGCTGGAGCCCTTCCCCCAGATCTTTCGATGTTCTGTAGACAGCAGAGAAGCTGAAACACCACCACCTGTTTTTCCTCTCTCCAGCTGTGCACCCAGCTTGTGTCCTTTACCCATACATATCCTGGGGCACATCTTTGGCACTGTTTCTCCCAAGAAAAACTCATTCTGTGGCCATCTTGCGCCTGCCCTGCTGCATGTGTCTCTCCATGGCCCTCTGTCGATCTCTGGAAGTTGTGGTGTTCCACGATTTGTAGCCAGAGAGAAGCACTGGGAGAATTTATTTACTTATTTTGGCTGGACCTATGAGGGAAGTCCTCCTATATGCCAAGTTCCTCCAGGGATCAGCAACTGTAATTTCTAGTGTTAGAGAGTGGCCTGAGGGCACTGGGAGGTTAAGAGGTTGCCCAGTTAGTATGTGTCAGAGGCTGCTGGCCTTGAACCCAAGACTCTCATGTCCACTTTTTTCTCTTTTTATTTTCATTTTATTTATTTATTTTAAACCCTTACCTTCCGTCTTGGAATCAATACTGTGTATTGGTTCCAAGGCAGAAAAATGGCTAGTCAATGGGGGTTAAGTGACTTGCCCAGAGTCACACAGCTGGGAAGTGTCTGAGGTCAGATTTGAACCCAGGACCATCCCAGCTCTCAATCCACTGAGCTCCCCAGCTGCCCCCGTTTTTTCCCCTTTTTAAAGAAAAAGCCCTTACCTTCTGACTTTAGAATCAATACTAAGTATCGATTCTAAGACAAAAGAGTGGTTTGGGTTAGGCAATGGGGCCATAATTGAATCCAGGTCCTCCAGCCTCCAAGTCTGGTGCTCCATCTACTGTACTCCCTGGCTTCCCCCAAATCCATTCTTTAGCCACTGTTTCTCATGCAAAGAAAATTGATGTCAAAACGGTGTCCTTGGGAAGCACTGGGCAGGTGAAAGCCTTGATCAAAAGCACTTCTCTGATTCAAAAAAACTGTAAGAATGGCTTGTACTTATGCCAAAAATGTGTTACATGGGGTGGGGGAACAGGAGAGAAAGAGGGAGAGAAAGTTCAATATAGTGGGTAGAGAGCTGCCTTAAAAAACCAGAGTTCAAGGTGAACCTCCTGGGCTGTGTGACCCAGGTCAAGTCCCTAAACCAATCTTTCAGTGCCTCCCAGGCAGCAAACAACTGAAAATCTGTTTTGGTGGAGGGAGTATCCTCCCTGGGACTTCCTTCTGAATGAAATCACCAGCCCGAGGCCAAAAAAAAAACAAAAAACTAAAAAAAAAACTAAAAATTTCTGTTGATTTCTGATTAATAGAATCACCAGAAGAAAGGAATGAACTAACTGCTTTGGAAGGTAGGAAAGAGTCTTCCCATCCCAGGTCTTCCAGTGGAGGTCTGAGGGGCATTTTATGTCCTACTTTAATTCATTGGTTCCTTTGACCAGTACAGATGACAGTAAGAGTCAGATGATGTCCGTTCTTCATATATACTTATGCCCTTTCCATTTTTGTCTTTCATTTTTCATTTTTCTTCCTTCTTTCCTCCCTTTTTTCTTCCCTCCTCCTTCCCTCTTTCTTCCCTCCTTCCTTCCTTCCTTCCCTTCCTCCCTCCCTCCTTCCCTCCTTCCCTTCTTTCTTTCTTTCTTCCTTTCTTCCT
>NW_025371382.1:0-8223 GCF_016433145.1 Gracilinanus agilis | reverse complement strand
ACAGAGAATCAAAATGTCTGGGAATGCAGAGTTGATAATTATAACTCAATGTGAATGGGTTGAACTCACCCATAAAACGGAAGCAAATAGCAGAGTGGATTAGAAAGCAAAATCCAACCATATGTTGTTTACAAGAAACACACATCATACAGACAGACAGACATAGAATGAAAATGAGAGGATGGACCAAAATCTTTTGGGCTTCAAATGTGAAAAACAAGGCAGGGGTGGCTATCATGATCTCTGACAGAGCCAAAGTAAAAATAGATAAGGTTAAAAGAGATAGGGAAGGTTATTACATTCTAATAAAAGGCAGTATAAACAATGAAGAAATATCAGTACTCAATATGTATGCACCAAACGGAATACCTTCCAGATTTCTAAAGGAGAAGCGAGTGGAGCTCAAGGACGAAATAGATAGCAAAACCATACTAGTGGGGGACCTGAACCTTCCCCTATCAGATCTAGATAAATCAAACCAAAAAAAATTAATAAGAAAGAGATAAGAGAGGTGAATGAAACCCCAGAAAAATTCGAGTTAATAGATATTTGGAGAAAAATAGAGACAAAAAGGAATACACCTTCTTTTCAGCAGCACATGGAACATTCACAAAGATAGACCATGTAATAGGGCATAGAAACATGGCAAACAAATGCAAAAAAGCAGAAATAATAAATGTAACCTTCTCAGATCATAATGCAATAAAAATAGTTATTAGTAAGAGTACATGGAGAGGCAAACCAAAAACTAATTGGAAATTAAATAATATGATTCTCCAAAATAATTTAAAGAAGAAATCACAGAAACAATTAATAATTTCATTGAAGACAATGACAAAGATGAGACATGTTACCCAAACTTATGGGATGCAGCCAAAGGAGTTCTAAGGGGAAAATTGATATCACTGAGTGCATATATTAACAAATTAGGGAGGGCAGAGTTTAATAAATTGGTCATGCAACTTAAAAAGCTAGAAAATGAACAAATTAATAATCCTCAGATGAAAACTAAATTAGAAATACTAAAAATCAAAGGAGAAATTAACAAAATCAAAAATTAAAGAACTATTGAATTAATAAATAAAAGTAGAAGCTGGTATTTTGAAAAAAACAGATAAAATAGACAAAGTACTGGTTAATCTAATTAAAAAAAGGAAAGAAGAAAACCAAATTAATAGTATCAAAGATGAAAAAGGAGACCTCACCTCTAATGAAGAGGAAGTTAAGGCAATCATTAAAAACTATTTTGCCCAATTACATACCAATAAATTTAGTAATCTAGGTGATATGGATGAATATTTGCAAAAATATAAATTGCCTAAATTAACAGCAGAAGAAATAGAATACTTAAATAATCCAATATCAGAAAAAGAAATTGAACAGGCCATTAAAGAACTCCCTAAGAAAAAATCTCCAGGGCCTGATGGATTCACAAATGAATTCTATCAAACATTCAAAGAACAACTAATCCCAATACTATACAATACTATACAAATTATTTGATATGATAAGCAAAGATGGAGTATTACCAAAATCCTTTTATGACACAAATATGGTACTGATTCCAAAGCCAGGCAGATCAAAAACAGAGAAAGAAAATTACAGACCAATCTCCTTAATGAACATAGATGCAAAAATCTTAAATAGAATACTAGTAAAAAGACTCCAGCAAGTGATCAAGAGGGTCATCCATCATGATCAGGTGGAACTTATAGCAGGAATGCAAGGATGGTTCAACATTAGGAAAACCATCCACATAATTGACCATATAAACAAGCAAACCAACAAAAACCACATGATCATCTCAATAGATGCTGAAAAAGACTTTGACAAAATACAACACCCATTCCTACTGAAAACACTAGAAAGTATAGGAATAGAAGGTTCTTTCCTAAAAATAATAAACAGCATATATCTTAAACCATCACCAAGCATCATATGCAATGGGGATAAATTAGAAGCCTTTCCAATAAGATCAGGATTAAAACAAGGATGCCCATTATCACCTCTTTTATTTAACATTGTACTAGAAACACTAGCAGTAGCAATTAGAGAAGAAAAAGAAATTGAAGGTATTAAGATAGGCAAAGAGGAGCCTAAGCTATCACTCTTTGCAGATGATATGAGGTCAACTTAAAAAATTCTAGAGAATCAACTAAAAAGCTAGTAAAAATAATCAACAACTTTAGCAAAGTTGCAGGACACAAAATAAATGCACATAAATCATCAGCATTTCTATATATTTCCAACACATCACAGCAACAAGAGGTAGAAAGAGAAACACCATTTAAAATTACCCTAGACAATATAAAAAACTTAGGAATCTATCTACCAAAACAAATACAAGAATTATATGAATATAACTACAAAACACTTTCCAAAAAAGTAAAACTAGATCTAAACAATTAGAAAAACATTGAGTGCTCATGGGTAGGACCAGCTAACATAATAAAAATGACCATTCTACCCAAATTAATTTACTTATTTAGTGCCATACCTATCAAACCACCAAAAACCTTTTTACTACATTAGAAAAAACTAAAACAAAGTTTATTTGGAGGAACAAAAGATGAAGAATATCAAGGGAAATAATGGAAAAAAACTTAAAGGAAGGTGGCTTAGCAGTACCAGATATTAAGCTATACTATAAAGCAGCTGTCATCAAAACAATATGGTACTGCCTAAGAGATAGAAGGGAGGATCAGTGGAATAGACTTGGGGTAAGTGGTGTCAGCAAGACAGTGTATGATAAACCCAAAAAGCCCAACTTTTGGGACAAAAATCCACTATTTGACAAAAACTGCTGGGAAAATTGGAAAACGATATGGGAGAGATTAGGTTTAGATCAACATCTCACACCATACACCAAGATAAGTTCAGTATGGGTGAAAGACTTAAATATAAAGAAGGAAACTGTAAGTAAATTAGGTGAACACAGAATAGCATACTTGTCAGATCTCTGGGAAAGGAAAGATTTTTAAAACCAAACAAGAGTTAGAGAAAATTACAAAATGTAAAATAACTAATTCTGATTATATTAAATTAAAAAGTTTTTGTACAAAGAAAAACAATGCAACCAAAATCAGAAGGGAAACAACAAACTGAGAAAAAATCTTTATAACAAAAAATTCTGACAGAGGTCTAATTACTCAAATATACAAGGAGGTAATTCAATTGTATAAAAAAATCAAGCCATTCCACAATTAATAAATGGGCAAGGGACATGAATAGGCAATTTTCAGATAAAGAAATCAAAAGTATCAATAAGCACATGAGAAAGTGTTCTAAATATCTAATAATTAAAGAAATGCAAATCAAAACAACTCTGAGGTACCACCTCACACCTAGCAGAATGACTAAGATGATAGCAGGGGAGAGTAATAAATGTTGGAGGGGATGTGGCAAAATTGGGACATTAATGCACTGCTGGTGGAGTTGTGAACTGATCCAACCATTCTGGATGACAATTTGGAACTATGCCCAAAGAGCGATAAAAGAATGCCTGCCCTTTGATCCAGCCATACCATTGCTGGGATTGTACCCCAAAGAGATCATAGATGAACAGACTTGCACAAAAATATTTATAGCTGTGCTCTTTGTGGTGGCAAAAAACTGGAAAGCAAGGGTATGCCCTTCAACTGGGGAATGGCTGAACAAATTGTGGTATATGTTGGTGATGGAATACTTTTGTGCTCAAAGGAATAATAAACTGGAGGAATTCCATGTGAACTGGAAAGACCTCCAGGAATTGATGCAGAGTGAAAGGAGCAGAGCTAGAAGAACACTGTACACAAAGACTGATATACTGTGGTAAAATCGAATGTAATGGACTTCTGTACTAGCAGCAATGCAATGACCCAAGACAGCTCTGAGGGATTTATGGTAAAGAACGCTATCCACATTCAGAGGAAGAACTGCAGGAGAGGAAACATAGAAGATAAACAATTGCTTTAACGCATGGGTTGAGATGGACATGATTGGGGATGTAGCCTCGAAACAACCACATCGATGCAACTATCAGTAATGTGTAAATAAGTCTTGACTGACCACACATAATAAAACCAGTGGAAATGGAATTGGCTACAGCAGAGGGGTATGGGGGCTTGAGGGGGTGAAGGGGAAAGTGAAAACATGAGTTATGGAAAATTTTTCTAAAAATAAAAAATATATTAAACCCAAAGAACCTAATAATGTTGAACCACTCTCTGGGTTAATGCGCAGGGCTCAAGGGTGGCTTCAAAATGCAGTTTGGGCAAGAGTTCTCTAAAAGGTTCACCAATGCTGCCCTAGAAGGTAGGGTGGCCAACTTACTAGAGGCTGCTTAATCTCTTTGGTGGAATTCGATCTAATTCATCTATTGATGAAGAGAAACAGCTAGGTCTATAACTCCAAAATATTGAAAAGAATCGAGAGCAAAGAAAAAGGAAAGAGACATATTTCTACTTACCCACCTCTGGTTTTCAGAGAATTATTTTCTTCATTGAACTTTTGTACCTCCTTTATCATTTGGCCAGTTCTACTTTTTTTAGAAGAATTTTTCCTTAGCAAATTTGTGTGTCTCCTTTTCCATGTTTCCAGTTCTAATTTTTAGAGGTTTGTTTTCATCAGTGATTTTTTGCTCATGTTTTACCAAAGAAGCAGGCAATCTGACCTTATGTCATAGTTAAATGACCAATTCAGAAATAAAGATAATAAGTTAAGAGTTATGGAGTCTCTGGGGAGCTGAGATGCTTTAAAAGTACTGAGTTTAAAAATAAAAGGTAGGGGAAAATGTCTTTCTTCAAGTGTATTTCTGTTTTAGTGAGGGAGAGAAGATAATTCATATGAACTTGAAATCATAAGGGGAAACAAGAGTTTAGAGTGAGTGGGTAGGACATAAAGTGGAGATTTGGTTCCAATCAGGATAAGATACAACCTCACATAGAAGATGTCTGAGGTTTTACTTCAGGATAGATAGAAAGGCAATGCTGTCCCAGACAGTGTTAGGAAGTTCTGGAGAGGGATGAGCTTTTGTTCCAGAAAGAGAGTGATTTCTCTTGTGACCATGTTGAGTTTGAGACATTCATTTCAAACTAGCAAGCAGTCATTTTTCTTGTTAATCCTCTTCTCTCCCTTTTGTAAGTAAGTAGAGAATGCTTCATAGTATATACTATTCTCATGTTCAGCAGTTTTTGGTACCGTCACACCCTCAAAAACATGGTATGAGAAGCAAGTGTGGGGCTAGGCAGAAGGAGCATCTCATGGGAAGGTAGTCTTGTCCACTTTCCATTCACCTAAAGAACTTATTTCAGTTAATTCTAGATTAGTGTAAAGAATAATAATGATAATATTAGTATGAGCAGCAACAGTATTAGAAAAAGTAATTGTTATTTTAGTAGTAGTCATCATAGTAGTAGTATTGCTGCAGTTTAAAAATGAAATGGCTGAGGAAACAAAGCTTTAATCCATTGAGTAAAGCAGGCATGCCCACTGCCTAACCAGTTGGTCCCAGGTTTTTCTCAACTTTGGCACTAGACCTTACATACAGGCAGAGACAGATTTTTATGCATTAAAACAATTAACCATTTAAGATCAATTACTTAAAAGGAAACAATTAAAAAGTCTAGAAATTTAGGTCATCTCAGTAAAGGAAAAAATCAATGTTGGAGGGGACATTGCAAAATTAGGACATTAATGCATTGCTGGTGGAGTAGTGAATTGACCCAGCAATTCTGGAAGGCAATTTGGAACTATGCCCAAAGGGCTCTAAAAGACTGTCTGCCCTTTGATCCAGCCATACCACTGCTGGGTTTATACCCCAAAGAGATCATAGGGAAAAAGACATGTACAAAAATATTTATAGCTGCACTCTTTGTAGTGGAAAAAAACTGGAAAAAAGGAGAAACCCCTCAATTGGGGAATGGCTGAACAAATTGTGGTATCTTCTGGTAATGGAATACTATTGTGCTCAAAGGAATAATGAATGGAGGAATTCCATGTGAACTGGAATGACTTCCAGGATTGATGTACAGTGAAAGAGCAGAACCAGGAGAACATTGTACACAGAGACTGATTCACTGTGGTAAAATCAAATGTATTAGACTCCTGTACTAGGAGCAATGCAATGATCTGGGATAATTCTGAGGGACCTATGAAAAAGAACGCTATCCACATTCAGAGGGAAAACTATGGCAGTAGAAACACAGAAGAAAAACAACTGCTTGAACACATGGGTTGTTGAGGATATGATTTGGGATGTAGACTCTAAACAACCACTCCAGTGAAACTATCAACAATATGGAAATAGGTCTTGATCGATGGCACATGTAAAAACCAGTGGAAATGTGCATTAGCTATGGGGGGGGGGGTGNATTACAAGATATAAAAAGAAACATTTTGATTATATTAAAAAGGTCTTGTATGCACAAAACCAATGCAAACAAAATTAGAAGGGAAGCTACAAAATGGGGGAAATTTTATAACAATTTCTCTGGTAAAGGTCTCATTTCTCAAATATATTAAGAACTAAGTCAAATTTATAAGCATTCAAGTCATTCCCCAACTGATAAATTGTTATGGTTAGATTTGATCTTGGTAGAGATTGTGGCCAGTTGATTGTCAGTTGGTATTGATTAGTTGATATAGATACCGCTAAAGCGGTTAGGGCCTAGCTGGATTCTGGAGGTAGATAAAACTGGCTGGAGACAGACTATTAAAAAAGCTCTTTATTAATGACTATGAGAAGTATCAGAGACAGTATGAGAAAACAGAAATTGACTAGGAGTTATATCACCCTAAACTAAGATTTCTAACTGAATTCCCAAACCCCTCTGTCCCTCATAGGACTTTTTCTTCTCTGAATGAAATCAGGCTTAGTTTCACTACACTAACTGTCTAAAGATAATCATTTAACTTACTAGATCTATTCTAATTTATAAATCTTTTTATCTCCTTAAAATAAATATATAAATATATAAAGAACACTATCCACAGAGAAAGAATCATGGAAGTAGAAACACAGAAGAAAAACAACTGCTTGATCACATGGTTCGATGGGGACATGATTGGGGATGTAGACTCTAAGCTATCATCCTAATGCATATATTAATAATGTGGAAATAGTTCTTGGTCAATGACACATGTAAAACCCTGTGAAACTGCTCATTGGCTATGGGAGCGGGAGGGGGGAGGAGAGGGAAAGAATACAAATCATGGAACCATGGAAAAATATTCTAAATTAATTAATTTAATAAAAATTTTCAAATAAAAGAAAAATTTCATTCACAATCAGAGAAATCATATTTACCTCACTTTCTGGATTTTCCATTGCGCAAAATCTTTGTATAATGCTAAAATGTTTGCCTAGAAAATGATCAGTAGATTAAAATAAATAGTCTCACATTATACAATATTTATTTTAGAAAAAATGAAGTAACCAATTAAATTAAGTTGTCTAATTTAAAATATACATTAGGAATTAGAAAAGGTGATTAAAAAAGAAAACATTCATTGCCTGAAAAAATTAAAAAGGTTAATTTAAAATCAAAAACAAAATAAAGCAATTTTCAAAACCTGTTTCCCAAAAGTATGTGCAAAAAAAAAACTGATCCTGAGTACAGGTTTATAATAGTTTTACAATTAAAAAATACTCATTTAAAGAACAATCAATAATAATAATCATAGTAACTTTTGGGGGAGTGGGAGCCCTATTAAATTTCTCCTGTGACACAATATGGTCTGTAGATAATAAAAGGAGAAATAGAAAACAGTAAATTTCTCAAATAAATACTCATGAAATATTGTAAATAAATGAATGATAAGAAAGGGGATTATAAAACTTTCGTGGATTTATATTAGGAATAAAGGCTAAGTTGGGACTGAGAAAACTATTGCCTTAAGAGGGTTTTTAATAAGAAAAATAAATTTGTGTCAGTCCTCCCTCTTTGGTGTTTCTTTCTCTCTGTCTTTTTCATCTCCATTCCCTTTAATTAAAAGGGAAAACCAGTTACACATAAATGATTTGAAAAAGGAAAGAAATCACCGGTGTCTCCTTGGATACAAGAAATGCTGAAAAGAGCCTCACAAGTTTCTTTTAATATCATCTCCTTTCTTTTCCTTCTTTCTCTCCCTTTACTGTCTTCTCTCCCCTTCTCTCTTTCCCTCTCTCCCCTTGATTCTCCCCACCTTTCTCATTCTCTCTCTCCTCTCTCACCTTCTCATTCTCCATCCTTCCTGGTCCCACTC
>NW_025371381.1:0-2221 GCF_016433145.1 Gracilinanus agilis | reverse complement strand
TCCTTCCAGAACACTCATATATTGCACCCCCTCCATCATTATAGTATATATATATGACTCTTAGAGGATTTGTGTCAGATTCACTAAGCAGAATAAAGTGGGAATTCACTCCAATAGGAACTGAGGGCTGATGGCTGCAAGAGAGCTCCCTCCTTCCCCCAAAAGAAGTTACCATCCAACAGTACCCAATAGAATGCCAGCTAGTAAAGACTGAACCAAATAGGAAAGGAAAAAAGCTCAAGTTAGAATATGATATAAAAGGCTGTCTTATTAATTCACAGAATCCTATAATCTGAGAGTTAGGATGAACTTTAAAGGCCACCTAATCTATCACTAATAACATTTTTGGTTTGAAAATCTCTAGTAAGAAGGAAAGCTCATAGAAGATACAGCTCATCCTACTTCAAGATGACTGTTATTGTTCAAAAAAGATTTGTTTCCCTCACAAAGAGCCAAAATTGGTCTCTAATACTTATACTCATTGTTCCTGGTTTTTCTCTCTAGAATCAAGTGGAGCAAATCTAATCCTTTCTTTTTCATGTGATCCAAATAACGTTATTTTAAACACTTCTGGGCCTTAGTCCTTTTTCACCAGGATTTTTGTAGTCATCTCCTTGCTTCTAGTTTCTCCTTTCTTTGATCAATTTATTCTCCTGAATTTCCCAGTCTTCCTACCATTTTTGTCATTTTTCTAATCCTTCAATAGCTCCCTATTGCCATAGAATAAGATATAAGGTCCTCTCAGCCTAGTTTAAGACCACCTTTACATTTTCAGCCTTCTTTCATATTGTTCTCCACATACTCTTCAGCCAAATATACTTTATCAGCTGTCTGCCGTCCTCATTGCTCTTTTCTGTACCTTGGAATTGTATAAAATTACTATAAATTGTACTCTTCTTTCTGCTTTTCAGAGGANCCAAAATTGGTCTCTAATACTTATACTCATTGTTCCTGGTTTTTCTCTCTAGAATCAAGTGGAGCAAATCTAATCCTTTCTTTTTCATGTGATCCAAATTACGTTATTTTAAACACTTCTGGGCCTTAGTCCTTTTTCACCAGGATTTTTGTAGTCATCTCCTTGCTTCTAGTTTCTCCTCTCTTTGATCAATTTATTCTCCTGAATTTCCCAGTCTTCCTACCATTTTTGTCATTTTTCTAATCCTTCAATAGCTCCCTATTGCCATAGAATAAGATATAAGGTCCTCTCAGACTAGTTTAAGACCACCTTTACATTTTCAGCCTTCTTTCATATTGTTCTCCACATACTCTTCAGCCAAATATACTTTATCAGCTGTCTGCCGTCCTCATTGCTCTTTTCTGTACCTTGGAATTGTATAAAATTACTATAAATTGTACTCTTCTTTCTGCTTTTCAGAGGACAGTTTTGAAAGCCCATTTTTTCTGGTATCAGCCCTACTCCTTGATTGTGTACTATGGGAGGATGCCAGAGGCCTTGTTTCTTGTTCCTTGTAACTCCTGGCACCTGGAAGACTGGCCTTTGACCCAGACTGAGGTCAAATTTATCCAACCAGAGAGACCCAGAAGGAGTGACATTACTTGAGGTTTTAAAAGAAGGGTTTGAAGAGAGTTCTCTTGGTCTGGAGACTTTTCCTGGCTTCAGTGGCTTTTGGCTAGGAGACGGAGACAAGCAAGGCAAACTCAGATTAATTAGACAAGCCAAGTAATTGTGCAACTCTATCTCTCTCTTATTTCAACTTTTACTATCTACTAAATAATTATAAATTAATATACAGTCTCCAGAGAATTTTAATCATAATATATTCACATAAGCTATTCTCTATACTCTGAATGTAATCCTTTCTTGCCTTTGCCCCAAATCCTTGCAAGATAACTGGAGAACTGAAAAAAAAGCACTGCCACTAAGAATACCCTCCATCTCACACCTTCCCTTTTCTCCTCTTCCCCTGGTTTGTTGCTGCTCAAAACCCATCTGGCCTGCTTAACTGTTCACATGATTGAGATGTGATGGGAATCACCAATACCATTCATTCCAGTGAGATCAAAGACCACTCACTAGTCCTTACTATTTGTCCTGCGATTGCCTTCCTCCAGGCCTTTCAGTTTGTCCTGCCTCTTCAACTTGCCAAGTCCGAGCAATGTTATTTGACCTACTGACATAGGTAACAGACCCCTGGGCTTTGCCATCTGTTCTTCTGAAGAGGCTTGGTCTTTTCATTGATTCTGAAAGTACTGTTTTGCC
>NW_025371380.1:6756-7426 GCF_016433145.1 Gracilinanus agilis | reverse complement strand
CCAAGCAAGAGTTAGAGAAAATTACAAAATGTAAATTAAATGGTTTTCATTATATTAAACTAAAAAGCTTTTGTACAAACAAAAACAATGTAGTCAAAATCAGGAGGGAAACAACAAATTGGGAAAAAATCTTTATAACGAAAAACTAGGACAGGGGTCTAATTACTCAAATATACAAGGAGTTAAAGCAATTGTATAAAAAATCAAGCCATTCCCCAATTGATAAATGGGCAAGAGACATGAATAGGCAATTTTCAGGTAAAGAAATCAAAAATATCAATAAGTACATGAGAAAGTGTTCTAAATCTCTAATAATTAGAGAAATGCAAATCAAAACAACTCTGATGTATCACCTCACACCTAGCTGATTGGCTAAAATGAAAGAAGGGGAGAGTAATGAATGTTGGAGGGGATGTGGCAAAATTGGGACATTAATGCATTGCTGGTGGAGTTGTGAACTGATCCAGCCTTTCTGGCTGGCAATTTGGAATCATGCTCAAAGGGCTATAAAAGAATGCCTGCCCTTTGATCCAGTCATACCATTGCTTACCCCAAAGAGATCATAGATAAACAGACTTGTACGAAAATATTTATAGCTGCGCTTTTTGTGGTGGCAACAAACTGGAAAAGGAGGGTATGTCCTTCAATTGGGGAATGGCTGAACAAACTG
>NW_025371380.1:0-6658 GCF_016433145.1 Gracilinanus agilis | reverse complement strand
GGTGATGGAATACTATTGTGCTAAAAGGAATAACAAACTGGAGAAGTTCCAGGCGAACTGGAGAGACCTCCAGGAACTGATGCAGAGCGAAAGGAGCAGAGCCAGAAGAACATTGTACACAGAGACTGATATACTGTGGTAAAATAGAATGTAATGGACTTCTGTACCAGCAACAATGCAATGACCCAGGACAGCTCTGAGGGATTTATGGTAAAGAATGCTACCCACATTCAGAGGAAGGACTGCAGGAGAGGAAACACATAAGAAAAGCAACTGCTTGAACGTATGGGTCGGGGTGGACATGATTGGGAATGTGGACTTGAAATTACCACACCAATGCAACCACCAACAATTTGGAAATAGGTCTTGATCAAGGACACATGACAAAACCAGTGGAAATGTGCGTCGGCCATGGGTGGGGGGAGTGCGGGGGGTGAAGGGGAAAGTAGGAGCATGAATCATGTAACCATGTTAAAAATGATTATTAATAAATGTTTAAAAAAAAAAAAGAAATGACTTTCCTAGGGTCACACAGCTAGCAAGTGTCTGAGGCCAGATTTTAACTCCCGTCTTCCAGATTTCAGACCCTTTAGAATTTCAGGCCTGGCACTCTATTCACTGCCCCATTTAGTGAAGTCTTAGAATCTGATGAACATAGATTATGCTTCAGATAAGTTTGCACTCAGGGGAAGAAGGAAAAGCATTTATTAAACAACTACTTGGTTGGTTGGTTGTTTTTTAGTAAAATGAATATATTCAAAAAGATGATTACAACATTTTGTCTTTTATAAAAAACACCACAAAAACAAGGCAGATTAAAAAGACCAGTTTTAAAAAGTAATATATATATACCAAAGATACATTGCAAATGACATTAAATAGATATATCCAAGTACAAATAACATATTTGACTAGTAAGCCTTTCATATTTAAAAAATCCCTCTATGTTTTCTGAAGAGCCAATAAAAATTAAAATTAAACAGAAAGCAAAGAGAAAAGGGAATCATATCATGAAAATTTAACAATGTAAAGGAACCTTTTATTAGTACCAAGTGCTTTAAGCAAACTTCCCTTGTAGAAAATTAAAAAGCATTTTCAAATTATGCTAGACTGCAAGTCTTTAGACTAATCTGAAAGAGAAGTATTATCAGTCTTTCTTTAAATATTATTTCTAAGATAAATGTCCTGCTCCTTTCTCTCTGGTCATCCTAGGAAAGATCCCTCTCATAAAATAATTAGGGTAGTAATAAAAGCAAAGGTCAAGGCCCATAGGACCTTGATTGATCCTGTATGAAGAGATTTAGGGAAGGAGAAGGAAGATGTCTACTGAAAGAAAGCAGCCCCAAAGGGAGTGGCCATAGAGGTATTTAGTAGTTTTAGGAAATTGATTCTCCAATTGATCCTAAAGAATAGATCTGAAAATTAAATTACTCTTGTTCTAGATCTATGAAGCAGAATGTTAACTTGTTTCTGGCCCTAGTTTATATATAATTATGTTTTATAATATCATGAATTTTTCCTATGTTCAAAACCCCTGTATTTTCAATTGTAGACCCACAATTCCTTTCTTAGCCAGAATCATTTCCCAGGGCTTATCTCAAAATTCCCTTATTTCAACTAAACCTAGAAAACCAGACTATCCCTAACTTATTACTACACCCCTATTGATGCTACTTCAGAATGTCTTGGATAGAGATATGTCCAAAGTTCTATCAGGACTTCAACAGTTTGAATGTTTCTCTTGTAGGAAAACTTCATGGCACTCTTTAAACCTAGCCTTTCATAGATAGAAACTAGACCTGTTGCTTAGAGACCAGATTTGTTTAATGCTTAACTCAGGACCTAGTTTATGCTGACCCAGAAATCCTGTCAGATATGAAGACTAACATGAGGAATGTGATTTTTTCCATTAAACATCTCAAACAACTCATATCTTATCTGGAAACTGTCTCCCTGTTGCCTAATCAGATACAGTTTCCATGTTCCTTTGTCAGAATCCTACATAAGCTGTCACTTACATACATTCATGAGCAATGGGGCACCCCCCTTTTTTTTTGTTCTCTCCTCTGCTGAATGACTTAATAAACTTCTTTCTAAATTATTCTAGTTAAAGATTTTGTTCTCAGCTGAGACTCTCAATCAGAACAAATGTTTGAATTTAGAATAATGATAAATTGAAGATGGTGGCAGAGTAGAGGCTGGGCGACTTTCTCTCCTTACCAACCAATATAGTGTACCTCCAAAGGACAAAAAAACCAAATCCAGATGAAAGAAGGGACCCCACAATAGGGCACAGTATTGAAGGTACAGGGGATTTGGGCACTTGCACGCTATAAGGCGGGGAAATAGCTCCCATCAAAACGTGAGCGGATCAACCCTCCCTTACCCCACCCACAGTACCAGAGTCAGAGGCTGCCCTCCAAAGTTAGAGCCAGCAGGGGCACAAAATCTAGCCCGTAGGCAGCTAGCTGGCACCACTAGGAGCTTGTCCCTGAGAGTAGCAAGACCTGAGACCCCAGGAGGCTGGAGAGCGCAGACCTTGGACACGGGAGTGGGGCTGAGAGAGGCAGCAGCAGCGCCCAGCATGCTCAGACTCAGGGGAAAATCTCAGGTGGAGGAGCAAGCGTGGGCTCTGGGCAGGTGGCTAGGATCACAGGGGCTTGACCCTGAAAACAGCTAGACCAGAGACCCTAGGAGGCTGGAAAATCAGACCTTGGATACAGGAGTGGGGCTGAGAGAGGCAGCAGCAACACCCAGCAAGCTCAGACTCAGAGGAAAACCTCAGGTGATGGAGCAAGCAAGGGCCAAGTTCTGGGCTCTGGGCAGCCGGATAGGACCATGGGGGCTCAACCCTGAAAACAGCTAGACCAGAGACTCCAGGAGGGTCCCCAGAGAAGCCAGAAGACTCACAAAGTAGCCTCAGGCAAAAACTGCTCCCTAACTCCATACAAATAGAATCAGATTGCCTTACTCAGACTTAGGGCAGATAAAGCATAATTATGCCAAGGAAGGCCCAAGAAATAAACAAGAAGACCAAGAAAAAAACTCTAACACTTGATAACTTCTGCACAGAAAAAACCCAAAGGACAAACAAAGACATCCAAACCTTCCCAAAAAAATGAGAATGGGTCTCAAGATCTTGAAGAGTTCAAATCTGAGATCATGAGAAAGATGGAAGAGACCTGGCAAGAAAATAACAGTCTAAAAGGCAGAATTTCACAATTGGAAAGTGAGGCTCAGAAATCAAATGAATTGATAAGCAAATTGAAGACCAGAAATGACCAGATGGAAGCCTTGAAGAACCAGATAGACCAGCTTGAAAAGGAAAACCAAAAGATAATAGCCAAAAACCAGTCTTTAAAGGCTAGAATTGGGCAATTAGAAGCCAATGATCTCACAAGACAATAAGAATTAATAAAGCAAAGTCAAAAGACTGAAAAAATAGAAGGAAACATGAAATATCTCAATGAGAAATTAATAGACCAAGAAAACAGTTCTAGAAGAGACAACTTGAGAATTATTGATCTTCTGGAAAAATTAGAGACAAATGGAAACCTAGATAGTGTATTACAAGAAATTATCCAACAAAACTGCCCCAATGTCCTTGAACAAGAGGGCAAAATAGACATTGAAAGGATCCATAGATCACCCTGTACACTAGAATAATGATAAATTGATAAAAATTTGTTTCTGACACACTGGGTCTAATACAGAGTTCAGTATTAATTATTTTTTCCCCACATCATGAACAGTGTTAGAAAATAATGTTACTGATACTGCTATGAAGGAGCCTAATTTTACTCCTGGAATTTTGCCCAGTCCCTGGAATACAAGATTCTATAAGTGAGTTTTACCTTATCTTTCCTGGGCCTCGACCTCCAAGTCACTTTCCAGATGGCCACCCTGATGGTGTATATTCCCACTTTCCAACTCCCCTTTTATGTACTGTCTTCTTAAATTGGAATATAAGGTCCCTACGGACAGAAGACTGTCTTGCTTCCTTGTATTTCTATAACCAGGTCTTAACATATTGGTTGGAATTTTTTTTCAGTCATTTTTTAGTTGCATTTGAATTTTCATAATCCTATTTGGGGTTTCTTGGCACAGATACTGGAGTGATTTACCATTTCCTTCTCCAATTCATTTTATAGATAAGGATCTAAGGCACAGAGGATTAAATGATTTGCCCTGGGTCCCACAGCTAGTAAGTGTTTGAGTCTGGATTTAAACTGAGGAAGAGGAGTCTTCCTGATTCCAAGCCCAATGTTCTATCCACTGCACCACCCAGCTGCCCCAAAGAAAGTGCTGGAAGAATAGAACAGAGAAAGTGTTTAATGAATGCTTTATCCCTCTTTCTAGCTGAAAGAAATAATTTGATGACACTTTCCACTATTTTGAAAAAGAACTTTTTAATAACTTGAGGGGACTGTTGTTTTTTCAGCCCATTGTGTTTTGAACACAAATGTTCTCCACAAGACACCCTACAATTTTCAAGGAACTAGAGAAAGAAAAAGAATTGGATCTCCCAAGTTTAGAGGCTCTTCTGAAAGGCAGAACTGTATGTTATTTTTTTTTCCCCTTTGGCCCTCGTTTTCCAGTCACAGTGGAATAACTGGTTAGTTCTCAAATGGGCTAAACCCTGGAAGGTTGAGTGTACATATAAACAAACCAGAGAGACAGACTCACCATTCATTACTGATCAAGGATCTGAATAGATTTATAACACCATAAATAGCTGAAGGTAGTAGTTTGGTCTTAAGCAAGTCATGCCATCTTAATTAGCTTCCTTCAAATTAAAATATAGTGGATAAAATAGGACTTAAGAAAGCAAATTATCAATTTGGTCCCAGTTTTGGTCAAGTTGATTCTGGGGACCAGGAGGTAGGAAGGCAAACACACATCTACTCTTACTCATGAAAATCTTACACCAACTTAAAAGAGGATACTTTTCCTACCCTTCACTAAACATAAAAGTAGATGTCCCATGGCAAAAGCCCCAAAATTTTTCAATTCATTTCCTCTCCATCTAACTCTAGTACAGGATGACAAATAAATATAGAGGTGATTTCAACAGAGGAAGAAGTCAGGGCTGCTCTTGAGATTGTACCAATATATTCAACTTGAATCAAACAAGAGGTAAAATGTCATGTGGTTCAAATTTTGAAAACTTCCTTTTTTGAAGTACAAGAGCTGTCCAGATAAATTAATGTCCAGGATGAGCTTGGACACAGAGTATAACCTTCTGGGAACACAGTATGAAAGGTAATGAGATTCTAATATAGGCAACAGCTAATATCTATCTATATTTCTTTTTCTTTTTTTAAAGCTTACCTTCTGTCTTAGCATCTATACTAAGTATCAGTTCCAAAGCAGAAGAAAGGTGAGGGCTAGACAACTGGGTTTAAATGACTTGCCCAAGGCCACAGCTAGAAGTGTCTGAGGTCACATTTGAACCCAGAACCCCAGGTGGCTCTCTATTCTAGATGTCTCTTTCCATATTTCAAAGTCCCAGTTGACCTTTTTTCCTTGACACCAGCCTCCATAAAATGTTTATAGAGACTTTATGTCTAGCATTTTGCCTTCTCTTTCAGTTCTATTAGCAAATGGGTCTCCTTCCCTGAAGATACTTTCTCAGATATTGTCATTATCACACTTTCCCTAAATGATTGCCCTCTTGATCACTCATAGCTTTTCATAGTCATATTTCATGCTATTTTCTCCTATGCCACTCTACATTGTCCTTTTTTCTATAAATTTTTTTATTATTATCATTCCAAATATTTACAAATCCAAATAAAACAAGCATTTCCATATATAAAAAAAGATATTGCTCAAATGAAATCACAGATCTCTTAAATGTTTTACTTACTTTTCTTCATATCTATATAACAGATCCAATCCACCAATGTCCCAACTTTTCCCTGGATCACATAGGATAATGTCATGGAGGCCTATGGGGGACCAAGGGGCTAAATCCCCCCAAACTCTCCCTCCTCTGTCCTGTAAGTTCACAAAGAGGACACAGGTGCAGAAAAGAGAGCAACATAACCTTGAGAAAGATATGGAAAGCAGAGAGAATTCCCCTCCCTGGCTCCAGAGACCAGGCTCTAGCCAAAACTATGTGTGTTGACTGATTCCAAGTATGTGTTAAGCTTAGTTCCCACAGTAAAAGAGATAAATTAGGGACTGCTTCTAGCTTAGGTAGAAGCAGTAGCCTAAAGCCTGTTGAATCGAGTAACATGGTGGATTAAAGCTAGATTGGTATAAGCCTGCAGAGTGTGAGAGTTTCTCCTTCCTTTGCGCTACCCTATCCCTTGGTCATAATCCTGGGATGCCCAAGATCATGACAGAGGCCAACATATTCATATAAATTAAGTCACTCATGTTTTATGTTTCTGTTCACTTTCTGGAGGTAACATTCTCAGTTTATTCTTCTACCATTAATTCTGTGGCTAAAGAAATCCTCTTAAAATTCAATTTACATCCCCATGATTATTATTTTCCAAATTCTTGGAAATAAACTCCAAATGGTTATTGAATTCCAAAATATTCCAGAGAGGGGTGGAGGGAAGGAAGAAGGGAGGGAGGGAGGAAAGAAAAAAGGAAAGAAGGAAAGAAGGAAGGAAGGAAGGAAGGAAGGAAGGAAGGAAGGAAGGAA
>NW_025371379.1:0-1118 GCF_016433145.1 Gracilinanus agilis | reverse complement strand
GACCTCATCAAACTGCTGTAAAAAAAGTGCTTTGTAAAGCCTAAAACACCATTAATATTATAGAATAAAAAGCTGATCTTCTCTGTGAATTATTCCAGGTCTAAGAATTTCCACATGGAATATCGAATTCATCTTATTCCTTTCATTTGTTTAATGTAATGGGCACATACCAACTGGAACTGAGACAAGCCTTAGCTGCTCACTCCAGCTCATTGGAGAGAAAAGAAGTGCCGGGGGCACAGGAGCAGCATGAGAATGGAGTTCCTAGGCAGGAGATAAGCTTGGGATACCATTTGGGGAAAGGTTAGGCATCCAGCATCAGAGAGAGATCCACCCTGAGAGAGTTTAGGAGAAGCACCAGCCAGGTGCCAAAGCCAGGGAACCATGTTTCCTACGATAGCTGTGAAGAACCAGCAAAGGGTAGAAGCTGGTGCCATTACCTTCCACATCTATGATTCCACTCACCATTCAGGGACTTCCCAAATGGTGCCATAAGTTTGTAGTTGTAGGCAACCAAGGCTCGAGGAAGGAAATGGCTCATCAGGATGGTCTTTCTATTGCATTGCTAAGAGCTAATGTTCAAATTATTTATTCATAACTTCCCTAAATAAACAGGTAATAATCTTAATAACTTTTTCTTAGTGTTTGCAAGTGGGCTTGAGATACTATGTGGGAATTACCAACTAGATCTTGACATTTCTAGGGGGAAACTCTGGCCAGGGTTATGAGCCATAAAAATTATTATTAAAGAGAGTCTCTACAAATGAACCCAGTTCATGCCAAAGGTCGGATTACTAGGTCACATTAATATAATAATGAAATTAATAATATTGCCTTGGGGTTTCTTTAGGGTGAACTAAAGAGTATTAAAATGGCAAAGCTGTAGGAAAGGGAATAAAAGTTAAATTCCTTCTATTTGAAGTGCTGTTGTTCTGTCATTTCAGTGTTCCCATTTGGGATTTTCTTGAGAATGAGACTGGAGTGTGTGTAAGTGGAAATTTTGTATCCTTTAGACTTCATCTCCCAGAATTCTTCCCTTGCCCCCAAATTCCCTTTTCCTCTCTGTTTACATGCGTCTTCTTTATTTATTTATTTATTTATTCATTTGTCTATTTATT
>NW_025371378.1:0-7923 GCF_016433145.1 Gracilinanus agilis | reverse complement strand
AGTGTTCTTTTCATTGTAATACATTGATTTCTAATTAAACCCTGCTGAGTGAGGAAAGTTTACATTGATGATATAGATATTAGCAACATTAAGGGTTCAGATGAACCAGCCCAGACAAGAATGAAGCAGCATCAGGACTTCTAACCTTTCTACCCATCCTCAAGTAAAACATTCCACTCTCTGAGGACAATTTCACAGTAGTCAACAAATACTTAATAAAAGCCTACTATTGTGCCAGATACTGTTCTAAACTCTGGGAGTATGAAGAAAGGTAAAAGATAGTCCTTGATATTAAGGAGCTCATAATCCAATGGAAAAAGCCAATGTATAATTAGGAGAAACTGAAGATAATGGGGGTGGGGAAAGAGGGCATCCAGTGCAGTGGGAATGATGAGGTGTCTACCTGGGCCCCCTCCTTAAATAGAGGATCTGGTAGGAGTTCTCTGATGGCCACCCTCTACCCTCTCCAACATGAGGGGACCAAAGGGCAGGAGACACAGTCAGGTAGGAAATGCAACACTCTACCCCTTGCCTCTAGCCCTTATTTAGAATGTGTCACTTCTAAGGGGGCCTGGAAGAAGAAAGGGTTTTTTGGAAGTTATTCTGCCTCCCTAAGCCTTAGTTTCTCCATCTGTAAAACGGAGCAAATAATGTTTGTACTGTATCGACTTTTTCACAGCACTATCATAAAGAATGCGCTTCCTGAGCCTTACCGTGCTCTAGCTATGAGTGAATTTGAAATGTTTCAACATATCTGAGATTTCTTGTCTTCACACCCCAATGAATCAAACCACAGTCCATCTTTGCATGGCCCCCATCACCCTATGTGACTATGGTTCCTGTCTGCCCATCGATGATCCAAACGGGTCCTGTCTAGTGTCTAAGAATGTGGGAGGATTGACTTCCTACAATCCTCTGGACATGGATCAACAGGGCACATGGGCTGCCTCTCAGTTACCTCTCACTCATGCCGCGTGACCAGCCCACCCTTTTTCCAATTACTCATCTCTCCAACGGCATCCTTTATACTGCTTCAGCAATTCTTTCTGTGTAGTATGTTACAATCTGCTCACGCCCACCATGTGCCTCTCCATCACCCTTTGAATGGCCCTCAGTTTGAATTCTCTGGAAACCAGCATTCTCTGACTGCCAGCCATACGGCTTCACAGGCAGAATGTTGGCCTTAAAAAGATAGGTCTTTGTTATTATCAACAATGACACAATGTTTGGTAGAGAGCCTAGTATCAGCCCTTGTTGCATTTGAAAGTTTCTTTTGAAGAGTGATACTCGGAAAAAGAGATCTGAGGAAGTGGAAACAACAGGGGAGCCACGGATAAGGTGAGAAAGTCTTAGATTTGGAGTGAAACCATGTAACCGATGCGGAACATGAAGAACAGCAGGAAGAGATGTCATCAAGAAAAAGGCTGATGGACAAAAGACGAACAAACTAATCACAAGGTGAGGTACAGGGATGACAACTGGAAAATCCCAAGGTGCCACTGGTACCCTCCCCATGTCAGGAGAAAGTGAGGAAAACTTCTCACAGTACTGTATGTTGCTCTAAAGCAGTGGTTCCCAAACTCTTTTGGCCTACCGCCCCCTTTCCAGAAAAAAATATTACTTAGTGCCCCCTGGAAATTATGAAACTATTTATTGAACTCAGAATAGAACGTAATACAAAAAAATTGTAGCCATCACCAATCCCTGGATCACTGCAGCACCCACCAGGGGGTGGTAGCACCCACTTTGGGAATCACTGCTCTAAAGGGAGGGAATGGATAAAAGTTTCAAAGAACTGGCTTTCATCTGCATATTGGTAGCTAGCATTATTACAGCCTGTTAAGCTGCATTTCATTTTATCCTCACAATGACCCCAAGAAGAAAGTGCTTTTATCATTCCCATTTTACAGATGAAGAATGAGGCAGGCAGTAGCAAAGGAACTTACTCAGGACCATATAGCTGAGGCAGAATTCAAACTCAGGGCTTCTTGGTTCCAAGTACCATATTTTATGAGTTCTCTCAGCATTATTATGAGGAAGAACCAAATCAAGAAGATCCCAGGTGTATTTTGTTACATGAGTACTTAAATGATTCCAGACAAATTACTTTCCATCCCTAGACTTGTTTCCTCATCTGTAAAATGATGGCTTTGAACATAGGGCTATAAACTAGGAACTTTGGTACTTGGCACAGATGTTACAAGTTGGGGTAGGAGTGGAGGTACAGAAACAGAGACCCCAGATGCCAGCAAGAGGTTCTCCTTGGTTTAGTCACTGAGGGAGAATCAGGGTAGGATGAAAGAGGAGCTTGCTACAGCGTGCCAAAGACTGTAAGTGTTGTAAGCCCCTTCTAAATGTTGTGTCCCCTAAATTGAATGACCCAGGTCAAAGGTCTGGTAACCACCCCCCTAGTTATAGCTCTAGTTGGACTAAATAATATCTAAGGTGCAGCATAAAGACAAAGCTTCCTGGGGCAGTTGACCTCTTTATCAATAATATTGTCAAATTGAGATGTGCCCTCTAGTTATGTTCAAATGAGCTAAGGCTCAGTCCCTTTTTTCTCCCCCATTTCTTTTTTAAACTTGGCTCCTTCATAAACAAACTCCTAGGAAATTGTTCATTTCTGGAATGAACTTCTGCTACGATGAATATGCACGATGTCTGTTTGATGGCTGCACAATATATATCATCCACAAACGATGCACGTTCACCTGCCACATGCCAAACAAGTTTCCAAATCCTGGTGTAATTTTTTTTAAAACCCACACACGTCTTAACTGAGATTCACATTTAAGTGATAGTTAAACAAAGCTCCAGTTAATGACATACAGTCCTCACCTTGGGTCTAATAGGGATCCTTTGAACTTTGTAAAGAAAAGCAAGACCACTTTGTACTTGTATAATGTTTTGCAATTTCTAAAGCACTTTTGCAGTCCTTAAATCATGCAATCCTTATAATAATCTGTGAGGTAGGCAGGATACATAGTATTCTTTACCTCATCATATAAAGAATTCATCTGGATATTCGCTTTTTTATAACATTCTACCATTCCTTCAAAGACCTTGGTTGTAGTCAATCAGACAACCAGCATTTATTAAGCACCATTTATGTTCCCGGCACTGTGCTCCTGATCCATTTAAAATGTTAGTGCCTTCTCTCTTTTGATCATCTCTCATTTATCCTGTACCATGTATATATAGCTTGTTTATATTTTTATTTCCCCTTTATATTTATTATTTCCCCTATAGATTGAGAACTCTTGGAGAGCCTGAACTACCCTTTGCCAGTTTCTGAATCTTCTGAATTTAGCACAGTACCCGGTACATAGCAGATAGCTAATAAATGCTTACTGATTAAATGGGGATATAAGAAAGGACAAAAAAGTCCCTTCTCTTAAAGAGTCCACAGTCTAGTGTGAGAAAAAGATATGGCAAACACCTATGACAAACATAAATGATGGTGCTGATAGATTATAGGAATAAAGAGGGATAGATGAGAGGTGAGAGAAAAGGAAGGAAGGAAGGAAGGAAGGAAGGAAGGAAGGAAGGAAGGAAGNGGAAGGAAGGAAGGAAGGAAGGAAGGAAGGAAGGAAGGAAGGAAGGAAGGAAGGAAGATAAAAAAAGATATATAGGGGGATATAATTAATCCCATGTTGTTGTTTATCCTTCATTTTCAAAGAAGACCAATGACTTTATGAGATGATGTCTTGACCTGTAGGTGAATTGTATGTAAGCGAAGCAGAGTTGCACAAAGACATCAGCCTCATTTTCTCTTCCAGAATCATAGAAATCCAATGGCAAGCGAAAGTCAATATGACTGGTGATAGCCTGAGATTCAGTGGATGACCTTGGTCTTTTCCTTGTCTGACAAAGCTCTTGGAGCTCTACAGTTCCTGCTTCTGCCTTCTTCATGGTTTTTGAAACAAAATGTTCTTGTCCATCCATTCTACCAGAAGTCTTCGCATACTTGGAGTTAGCATCTCCTCAACTCACCAAAAGGTTGGTTTCTATCAGTCCTCTTCAACCTAGTTCAGTCTATCTGCCAAGATGGTTTTCATTGTGGCACTACCCATTCTACAACTTCTTGGAACCACAGGTGAGAGATGGCTGAAAGGTGGGCTACTAAAGGGTGCATGAGCAGCTTGGAAAAGAGTTCCACAAGTCATCACACCAGTGATACTAGTCCTGAATATCCTCAGGTAGTCTCAGAAGGAAGGCACTAAGATTAAAGACTGGGAAAGACTTTTGGTAAAATATAGGGGACTTGAAATTTAATGAATCTAGAGAAGCTAAGGAGGTGGAGAGGAGGAGGACTGTGTTACAGGCATGGGGCATAAGGAGTTAAAAGAAATGGAAAAGGAGGGTGAAGTGTTGCATTATAGAATGGGATGATCCAGGGTGGAGTCTTGGCTTTATTGCTTACTATTTTTGCTATCTGAACAAGTTACTGTGCCTCTCCATGCCTTTGATCTTTCCCTTGTGAATCACAGTTTATTATTTGAGTCAGAACGACCTGGGGCTAAATCCTGCATCTGTCATTACTAGCTCTCTGACCAAAGGCAAGTCTCAACCTTTCTGAGCCTCAATTTCCTCATCTGTGAAATGAGCAGATATAATAAGACCCATAGTCCCTACCTCAAAAGGTTGTTGAAAAACTTAATCAAAATAATGTCTGTAAAGTGCTTAAAGCATGATAAAAATATAACTGTAATTATTATAGCTAGTGGCTTAATGCTACTGTTAATCTTATCCTCATGAGTTTCAGAATTGAAATGATCAGATAAGTTTCTATCCTACTATTATTCGTTCATATTTAGTGTCCTATGGATTATTACATAACCTGATAAAAGCACCTCTTTTTTTATAATTGAACAAAGGGATTGGGATGTAAGCTATAGATTTACTCAATAGACTCACTGAAATCATCTTTGGGTCAAGCCAGAATGATAGATATGGTACATACCATGTTCTGTTAGCACATGTATTCAATTTACTGTTGCTGTTTATTGATATTAGAGAATAGAGGAATAGCCTTAGAGTTCAGAAGATCTGGATTCATATCCTACAACTGCCACATGGTAGCTCTTCCAAGCCCTCAAGTTGCTTAAGGCTAATAGTTACAGATTAGTTCTTGATCTGCTTCAAAAAAAAAAATTAATGAATCGTACAGAAATTATTTTTCTACAAATCTAAATCTGTAAATATGTGTGAATAGTTAAAGGTTACAAAGATAGAATTTTTAGGATAAAATACTTAGTTTCCAGTTTTATGTAGACAGTTTTGTTTTATGTATTAGAATAGGATATAGCATAAGGAAAATTTTGTTTTGCAATTGTTTCAACTAACAGTTCCAAGATACATTTTGTATAAGTTTTGCATGGCTAGACAGTTTTGTTAATGTAAAAGCATATACCACATTGTGTTATCTGTAACTTTATCTTTTCAATTTTTTGTTACATTCTGTATGTTGAGTTTTGCTATTGTTATTGCAACTTTTGTGTTTATTTTCTTTTAGGCAATTGCTGATTGTAATTCTTTTATTTCCTAATCCCTTGGTTTTAGGTAGTGATTGAGAGGAATAGATAGATAAGGTTTAGATAAGAACTGTTTGTTTTGGGATTAGATAAATAAAATAGAACAGGTTAAAATAAGGGGGATTTATATAGTGGTGAGCATATGACAAATATGTAGATTTGATCAGATGCTCAGAGGGTGGAATGTAGTAATAAGATGGGGATAGTCTGGTTTTCTAGGATTAGTTGAAAGAAGGGAATTTTGAGATAAGCCCTGGGAAAGGATTCTGGGTAAGAAAGGAATTGTGGGTCTACAACTGAAAATAACTGAAGACTTCCATCTTGGATTTTGTCTCTCAGCTTGCAATTACAAACTGAAGGAGGGTTTTACTCTAAGGTAGTGATGGGCAAACTTTTTAAAGAGGGGGCCAAAGGAAAGGAAATGTTCATCTGTCAGTCTGTTTCTAAGGCAACTCTTTGGAAGTTTCATTGTATTGTATCCTACTCATTGTATTTGTCAAATTAGGAACAATGTCCCATGGCTTGATAGAACATTTCAGGGGGCAGCATCTGGCTCACGGGCCCATCACTACTCTAAGGGTTTCTCCCTGGACAGTCAGGATTTCATGGAGAAATCTTGGTATCCAGATAGAGGACTTACTGGTAGAAAACCAATCTCACTGAGTCCAGTTTTCGTCTACCAGTGGTCTAGTTGCCAGAATTCCTATTGGTTAAGGTAATCCAAAGCTTTCCATCTATAACTTTGGTTACTTAGTACAGCAGCCAAACCCAGGATTTCTTTTTTTCACTTTCTTTGTTATTGGTAGGAATTAGATTAAGTAGATGGCTTGGGAAAGGGTTTAGATAGCATAGGGAGGATTAAGTAGGGCCCAGAGAAGAAACAGAAGGTTTCCCTAAGCAGGGAACATAGAAATTGGGTGGAGGTAGTATGAATAGAGTTAGGGTCATACCTATCCAGTTACCTTTATTCCTTTTTTGTTCAATAAACTTTGTATCCAAGAAAATGGGTTTGGTGCTTAATTAGCCCTGGGGAAATCCTAGGTGGATGTCTGATATCCATATTAGGACAGCGATGGGCAAACTACATCCCATAGGCCAGACGTGGCCCCCTGAAATTTTCTATCTGGCTGGATGACATTATTCCCAATCTGATAAATACAATGAGGAGGATACAATGCAATGAAACTTTGAAAGAGTTGCCTTAGAAACAGACTGACAGATGAGCATTTCCTTTCCTTTGGCCCCCTCTTTAGAAAGTTTGCCCATCACTGGTCTAGGACAATTCCATATTACACTATGATACCCCTCTCCAACAAGAGCAATAAAATCACCTGTGTACTTGAGTTATCACTGAGGTTAGATTATAATCCAGAACTATCTAGTTGGTATAGTAGATAGAGCCCTGAGCCTGGAGTCAGAAGGACATGAGTTCCAATTTGACCTCAGATGCTGAACAACTGTATGAACCTGGGTCAAGTCTTTTAACCTCTATCAATTTCAGTCTTCTCATCTGTAAAATGAGGATAATAACATTAACTACATCTAAGGATTATTGTGAGTATAAAGTGAGATAATATTTTTAAAGTGCTTGGCAAATTTTGAAGCACTAGAATATGCTAGCTGTTATTCTTATTGGGCAGCTAGATGGTGCAGTGGTTAGAACACTGAGTCTGGAGTCAGGAAGATTTAAGTTCAAATCTGACCTCAGATCCTCACTAGCTATGCAGCCCTGGGCAAATCACTTAAGTTCCTCATCCATAAAAGGGGAATATGCTAGAGAGGGAAGAGGCAAACCTCTTCAATTTCTTTGCCAAGAAAATCCCATGGATTTTGTCCATGGTGTCATATAGAGTCCAGGCAGGACTGAACAACAACATCATCATTATTATTAATCTCCTTTAAGTCAGCGACTAAATAATTTTCATTTCCTGGGATAGAGCCTTGCTTGAAACAGGCTATACTAAGCTGACTTCTCATTTATAGTGACCAATCTATAATTTTCTTTTCACTCAGACCTTACAATCACTAAACATTTCATGATAGGAAGGACAAGTTCAGAGAACTTAGGTGGCATGCCCACAGCCAGACATCTGGCAAGTGCCAAGGTCTTCCTGAGTCCAAGTCTAACACTTGGTTATACTATGCTACCCATTTCACAAGGTTATAAATTAATTAATTAATATCTGGTAGGGAACTCAGATTCATTTTACAGATAAGGAAATAGTTGCTTAGAGAGACAATATAAGGGACAACTAGGTGGCTTAGAGGATAGAGATCCATGTCTGGAGATGGGAGATGTTGGGTTCAAGTCTGGCCTCAGATACTCCCTAGTATCCTAGTCCTAGTAGTATAACATAGTACTAGGAAGTTATATATATATATATATATA
>NW_025371377.1:0-5989 GCF_016433145.1 Gracilinanus agilis | reverse complement strand
CTTTCTTTCTTTCTTTCTTTCTTTCTTTCTTTCTTTCTTTCTTTCTTTCTTTCTTTCTTTCTTTCTTTCTTTCTTTCTTTCTTTCTTTCTTTCTTTCTTTCTTTCTTTCCTTCCTTCCTTCCTTCCTTCCTTCCTTCCTTCCTTCCTTTTTTTCTCTTTCTCACTTTCTGTATTAATAATAACTGTAAGACAGAAGGCTAGTCAGAAAATGGGGTTAAGTGAGTTGTCCAGGGTTACACAGCTAGGAAGTGTCTCGGGCCAGATTTGAACCCTGGTCCTTGAGTCCAGGCATGGCACTCTACTAAACCACCTAGTGGTCTTTTCTAAGTCTTACTTAAGCAAGTACCCTTTGGTGCTATTTGAGAGGCATTCTGGGATATTGGCAAGAAAGCTGAGCCTAGAGTCAGGACAGATCCAGGTTGATTCCCTACTAACACATAGGGACTAATGATGTGGGTGATTTGGGGATATCATTTAACCCTTTCTAGAATTCAGTTTTCTTAAAGTGCTTGAACCAGAGGGTTTCTGAGATTCCTTTCAGCTCTTGGGCTATAAAGTTTATTTTACAGATGAGGAAACTGAGGCCCAGGAAAAGGAATTAATGTGTTCAAGGTCACATAGATTCATCATTTAAAACCAGGTCTTTCTAGCCTAGTGCATTTTCCTCTCTCTCTCTCCCTCCCTCCCTTCCTCCCTCCCTCCCTCCCTCCCTCCCTNTCACATAGATTCATCATTTAAAACCAGGTCTTTCTAGCCTAGTGCATTTTCCTCTCTCTCTCTCCCTCCCTCCCTTCCTCCCTCCCTCCCTCCCTCCCTCCCTTCCTTCCTTCCTTCCTTCTTTCCTTCCTTCCTTCCTTCCCCTTTACTTTCTTAGCAACAACCCAAAGACAGAAGGACAAGGGGCAGGTAAACATGTTTAAGTAATTTGCCCAAGGTCACACAGCTAGGAAATGTTTGAGGTCATATTTGAACCCAGGTCCTCCTAACTCCAGGCCTAGTGTTCTATCCACTGTACCACCTAGCTGCTCCTGCATTTTCTATCATACCACAGAGCCTTTCTTTGTGTCTTACCAGTCTCAATGGATTATATTCTCAATACATTATATTCTCTCATTAGTTTTCTAAAAGACTCCGAAAAGAAGATTGCTTTGCCTGTCCCTAAGGTATGATCTGATCCCATCTCTCGAAGTCTGGAAATTCTCCTGTTGCCTGACCTTCTTCCTCATTGTTGAAGCTTAAGTTCAATTCTTCTTTCTTCTTTTTCTGTTCTGTGAGAAAGTTTTCTTTTCAATATTTTATTTTTCCCCAATTATATGTAAAGACAATTTTAAACATTAGTTTTCTAAAATTTTGATTTCCCAATTCTCTCTCCTCCTCTTTCCCTGAAATGGCAAGCAGTTTGATATGTTATATATCACACACACACACACACATATATATATATATGATATGTTATATATCACACACATATATATGCATGTAAAACATATTTCTATATTGGTCATGTGGAAGAAAACAAAAAAAATACAAAGAAAACAGTGAAAAATAGTGTGTTTCTCTCTGCATCCAGACTCTATCAGTTCTTTCTTTGGGGGTGGATGGCATTTTCCATCCTTAGTCCTTCAGAATTGCCTCGGACCATTGTATTGCCCAGAAAAGCCAAGTCTTTCACAGCTGATGATGGTACAATATTGTTATTTTGTACAGTGTTCTTATGGAGAAGTTTTCATAGAGTATAGTCCCCATACAATATTCTACAATATTCTTTTGTTTTATATTGGGTATTGTTTTCCCTTGTTCCCCATATAATTCCTTGATTTCTTGTGATGCCCATAATGTAGAAACCTCCCACCCTCAGAAAATTCTTAAACCACAAGAAAAAGTTATTAGCAAGAAGTTTGCATACTGTTCTCTCTACCTTATGGTGGATGGAATAGCTCGACTCTGGAATTGACCCCTTATCTCTGAGAAGACCAAGCAGTACACACTCATGCTAGTAGGAAGTTAGGGAAATATAGTTACAATCAGTTCCAGATCCCTGGGAAGAACAGCCCAATCATGGAGGAATCTGAATGGTTCTGAACTCCACTGAGCAATACATTACGAGGATAAATTTCCAAAATATGATATGAAGTTCAGATGCTTAGAGAAGCAACTAATAACCTATCACCTCCTTGTTCTGCTGTTGGTGATTACTCATTGGGAGCCATAGATTGTTAGTGTGGGGCAATTTTCTCAAATCTTTTGGGCTGACTTCCTAGATATATGATTAGATAAGATTGAGATTTGTTGCTTCAGATTAGCTCACGGTTCAATTACTTTTACTCCTTTTTAGTCTTCAGGGGTGAAGGGACTCCAGAGGATTATATTGTAAGAAGATAGGGCATGAAGAAATTCAATGTAGCTTGTCTTTTGGGGATCAAGGCACTCAAAACCCAAAGGTACCAGTGAAACTCATTTTATCTAATTTTTCATTTTTTTTTGCCCAGGATTTGTAATAACGTTGTTCTGGTTTAGTGATTTTTCAGACCTGTCCAACTCTGATGTTCCCATTTGGAGTTTTCTTGGCAAAAATACTAGAGAAGTTTGCCATTTTGTTTTCCAACTCATTTTATAGATGAGGAAACTGAGGCAAATAGGCTTAACTGACCTTCCAAGGGTCACATAGCTAGTAAGGATCTGAGTCCAGATTTGAACTCAGGAAGAAGAGTCTTCCTGACTCCAGGACTGGTACTCTGTCCACTATACCACCTAGCTGCCCTATGTGTGTAACAATATCTAATACTTAAATATCACTTTACAAACAGTAGTATGACCCCCACTACATGAGGTTGGTAAGCTCAAATATTATTCCCATTTTGTGAATGAAGAAATGGAAGCATAAGGGCAGTAAGTGATTGATCTATAATTAAATGACTAGTAAGATTCATAGCTGGGACTCAGGATTATAAATTTAGATCTGGAAGGGACCTGACCTTCTTGTCCAACTCCCTCTAGTCCATCTTGTCCAGTGTTGGTGAAGGTTTTCAAGTTCGGGTGCCCAGACTATAATTTCGAGCTGCTTGTGAACCCTCATCCCCAATACCCCAAAGAGTGGAGGGAGGAAGTGCTCACTTTGGGAGGTCGGACAAAGGGGCAGGGTATGCAAGTGAAAAGGGGGGAACAGAGCAGCTCCCTGAATGCTACCTTGGCACGCATACCAATACTTTGCTAGCACTGATTTAATTCAACTCCCTCATTTTTAGAAGAAAAAACAGAAATAGAAAGATAAAGATACTGGTGTGCAGACACATGACTGCTAGTAAGTCCAGAATTGGGACTTAAGGTCAAAGATTTGATCTGGAAGAGATATTAGAGGCCATCTAGCCTAACCCCCTCATTGTACAGTTTAAGAACATAAAGCAAAGGGAGTTTAAAAGACTCGCCCAAGGTCACAGTGGGTATTAAGCAGCAGGGACTGGATCTGATCAAAATATAGCATTGTACAATGTGGCATTTCTCTTGAGCTCATCTCTTGACTCAAGATCCAGACTCCTTCCCCTATACCAAGCTATCTCTTGAATTATGTCACATCCTAGTTCTTCTGCTTACTACCTGGGTGATCTTGGGCAAGTCACTTTGTTTCTTTGGGCCCCATTTCCTTATCTTTGAAATGAAGGATTTGGAGTAGACGTCCTATGAGGTCATTTCAACATATGTATGGATTCTATGTATACAGATCCTATGATCTTTCCAGTGAAGTAAAAAAATGAAGATTGGAAATCAATGATTTAAAAGCCAGGTAGAAGGAGGAGTAAGGATATCTCTTCTGTCTGAACTCATCAACCCAGCGTTCTAGTGTGGTTTTGTAAAAAATAGATGAAGGAAAATATATCTCCATGCCTGGAAAACCTTGGGGCACATATTCTAGGCTAGTAGATAAGGAGTGTCACCATCTTATATGAAAAGGGAATGTGTTCCATGACGCTGATTATTATTATTAACAATAGTTGATAACAACCATACTAATAAGTTTGATTTCCCCCTGTTTTGATAGGGTCCTGGCATGAAACAAAGACAGTACCAACATTTGCTAATCCTTGTGAGGGGATCACCACTTCTGTCCCCCACAGTTTTATGTACCTGAATATGGGTCTTCAAAATAATGATGTCATTGGGCTTAATTAATATAAAATTTGCCCGTTTTGAAAGATGTGCCAGGTCACTTCTGCAGCATTGTACAGGGGCAAAGGAACAGTAAGCACATAAGCAGCTGCTCTGTTATTTTCAATGACATTTAAGTCGCACAAACCTCTATGGACCTGAACTCCCATCCTCTTCTAATTAGGGGGGGAACAATGTCCAATAATGATAATAAAGGATACTTCTTTGCCTCAAAATTGTAAAGTCTTTGTGGACAGGAGACCAAGCTGCTTATTTCCCTCCCCCATCCTCCCATTCCAATTCCTATTTAAACTCTGTAGTGTTTAAGAAGGTGCTGGGCCCAAAGGGATCATGGGAATGATAAACAACCTCATTCTGAGGAACAACACTTCACTCTCTAGGTGTGTCTAGAGCAGCACTGGTGAACCTTTTAGAACTTGTGTGCCCAAACTGCACCTTCAAGCTGCCTATGAGCCCCCACATTTCCCCAGACAGCAGAGGGAAGAAGTGCTCACATTTGTCTGCTGGACAGAGGGGCAGGGCATGTGAAAATTGTTCTCAGGCATGGTGGAGAGGGGGAACAGAACAGCTCCTTCTGGCACACCAGGGCAAGTGTGCCACATCTTCACCAACACGGGTCTAGTCTAGAGTATGGAATGAAATAGGGCAACATAAGAAGTCTGGAGAAACTCAGCCAGACACATAGAGCTCTGTGGGGCTCTTGGTTCCTGAAGGAGGGTTCTGTGGAAGAGTGAAATCCAACACCTTGTTCTTAATTCTATAAATCTGAACATTTTTGTAAAATAAGCATCAAAATATCTTATGCATAAACTCTGGTCACTCTAATCATAAGCATGTCACCCACAGCTCCATAAGTCAAACAAAGGGGAGAATGGGACCACCATTTCTATAATTACACCTCAGATTTTCATAGATCTAGAGTGGGAAGAGATGAGGATACTCTAAGGGCATCTGGTCAATCCCCCATTCATCTTATAGATGAGGAAACTGAATCCTGGACATTACCTAACATCACACTGGAATTAAGCAATAGAAGCAGGATTGGAATCCAGGTGCTTACATTCTAGAATGAGTGTTCTGACTTCATTAGATATAACTATTAACAATACAGTGATTAAATAAGTAACATTTTAAATAGGTACTTGAGTAAGTTAGTGAAGTGGGTGGCTTTTATAAGGAGTAATAGCTGAAAGGCTATTTATAGGTGTTTTGTAATTCTGAAGATCAAGGTTCTGTAGCTATCTGTCATGGAAAACCAGTATCTGAATAAATTAAATTAAGCATCCCCCCCCAAATTCCTGGACAAATTGTTAAATCACCATTGTGTAAAATAAGAAGAAAGAGAGGGACTAGCTCACCCAGAACCCTCCCTACATATGACTCCTGGGCTTACAGAATGTTAGAAGGGAAAGGGATCATCTGTAAGTCTTGTCTTCCCCAATTAGAATGTTAGTTTTTTTTCCTAAACATTTATTAATATTCATTTTTAACATGGTTACATGATTCATGCTCCTCCTTTCCCGTTCGCCCCCCGCACTCCCCCCACCCATGGCCGTTGCACATTTCCACTAGTTTTGTCATGTGTCCTTGATCAAGACCAATTTCCAAATTGTTGGTAGTTGCATTGGTGTGGTAGTTTTGAGTCCACACCCTCAATCATGTCCACCCCGACCCATGCGTTCAAGCAGTTGTTTTTCTTATATGTTTCCTCTCCTGCAGTCCTTCCTCTGAATGTGGGTAGCTTTCTTTACCATAAATCCCTCAGAATTGTCCTGGGTCACTGTATTGCTGCTGGTACAGAGGTCCATTACATTCAATTTTACCA
>NW_025371376.1:0-10696 GCF_016433145.1 Gracilinanus agilis | reverse complement strand
TTTGTGATGTCTAAGGTAGAATTTCAAGCTCAGTGGAAGGCTCAAAGGAGAGGTATTTTGGGATGGGGCACTCTTATTACTGACCCTTATACTACTTGCTTCTATTTACCCTTGTGTAAGGCTTGATGCTTCCTACAGCTCATCTGTTTGGTTTTGTTATTTTCCATTGCTTCCACCTTATGTGTACCATATCATTTCAGAAGAGAAATTAGAGAGATGGAATTCCAAACTCAGCATTGGAAACTAACAGTAGATCTAATGGTTTAAAATAGATATCACCTTACAAGACTGAGACACATCATGTATTTTTAGAAATGTAAGACATAACTGGTAGGTTTAAATGATATAATTTTACAGACAAATAACTTTTATAGAATTCTATCAGTAGGATTGGTATTTAGGCAGTAAGTCTGACCAAGCATAAAACAAGCAGGTTGAGAAAATTATGACATTTATAAATATGTACTTTCCATTTTAACTGACACACACTATAAAATCCATATCCAGGTGAGATTATTGGCTAGGAAAGCTTATTTTACAACATTCATTTTTAAGTTCTTTCTTATAAGATAATCACTCTCTGAGGACAGTCTTTTTAACTCTTAAGAACTATTGCCACTCATTCTTTTCATTTTGAATGCTGATCAACAACCCCTTTATTACAAATGGAAGTACATAATGTAATCTTTATCTCTCTCACCCATTATTCATGAGGAAGAATGTAATATTGAATTTTGCATAAAGAATATTCCAAACAGTTGACAATAAAATTGGCATTAAAGAAAAATGAATTTCACATATAAGTGTATCATCTTGGCATTGGAATTGACCACAAAGAACATTTGTCTATTCATTCCATTTTTTTAAAGAACCTAGGAAGTTTATAATTCCCAGCAAGTAAGTGCATGTCTCCTCAGCCTTTCATTTACAAGAGCAAGCATAGGTTGTGCAGTGAGTGTATGGTATGATTGGTACCTCAAGGAGAGATCACAGACCTCTGGGTTCCTGACCTTGTATCTGCTTACTCTTGGTGGACAGATTTATAGGCACCAAATCAGAGATAGACTGCTATGCTGCAATGAATCAGCTAGTAGTGTTATAGAAATAAAGGGTACAAGGGAGATATAGATGTATAGTGTTGGTGATGATATGTATCTTCAGCTACAGTTGGTTGGAGGAATACCTACTCCTATCACCCTGGCTACTGCTGTAAGTTATTCCCTTCTCTCTAATAGTTGCCCAAGTAAGGACCCTTGAGAGGTTAGATAAATGGTTAATCTCTCCAGGCCCAACCTGGGGTTAAATAAATTAATATTGGACTATTGATCTGCCTTGGATAATGTTCAAGATCTGACTGCATTTTACTTCCTTCCCAAGGGCCATGATAGAAAGAGCACTCAGGAAGGTACTTGTTGAACACTCTTTTATCGATAAGTAGGGAAAGGATAACAAGGTCAAGGATTGGGGATTGCAAACCCTATTGATCTATTATCTGTTAGATTAATTAACAATCAGGACTGGTCAGATCACATCTGCAGTATTGTGCCCATTTCTGGATGCCACATTATAGAAAATATATTGATGAATGAGATAGTATGAAGAAAAAGATGGCCAGAATAGCAAAGAGCCTTAATTTAAATTGTGCCTTTTGAAGATCAGTTAAAGGAACTGAATATGTTTAATCTGGAGAAAAGAGAACTTAGGATATACCTTATAGCTGTTTCATGTACATGAAAGACTGTCACAAGGAAAGGAAGAGACTTGTGCTGTTAATCTCTAGAGGGTAAAATGAGGAGCAATGGGAAGAAATTTAAAAGAGAATAATTTAGACTTGAGGTAGGGAACAATTTCCTAATCTCTAGAACTATCCAAACATGGAATAGGCCACCTCAAGAAATAATGGATTCGGGGGCAGCTGGGTAGCTCAGTGGATTGAGAGTCAGGCCTAGAGATGGGAGGTCCTAGGTTCAAATCCGGCCTCAGACACTTCCCAGCTGTGTGACCCTGGGCAAGTCACTTGACCTCCATTGCCCACCCTTACCACTCTTCCACCTAGGAGACAATACATAGAAGTTAAGGGTTTAAAAATAAAATTTAAAAAAAAGAAGAAATAATGGATTCCTCTTCATTGGGAAGGGAGGAGGAATCTTCAAGTGAAGACCACCTATGAGGCTATGTTGTGAAAAACAGAAGCAGTATAGCATAATCTATAGGTGCTGGAATTGGAATCAGGAAGACATTGCTAGCTTCATAACCATACAAGTCACTAAACCACTAATTCTCTTTTTTCATATCTAAAATGTGGATAAAAATATCTGTACACTTGTCAAGCAATGGAATTCATAATTTTGCTTTGTAATTGTTTCACAATAGATACATAACTGACTGCTTTCTGGATGTCCTTTGAAGGTATGATATCCATTGATTGCCTTAATTTGATGAGACCTGATCCTCATATATTCTATTTTTTTTTATTTGAAACCTTCTGTCTTAGGCTTAATACTGCGTATTGGTTTCAAGGCAGAAGAGTGGTAAGGGCTAGGCAATGGGGGTTAAATGACTTGCCCAGAGTCACACAGCTGGGGAGTGTCTGAGGCCAGATTTGAAACTAGAGTCTTCCATCTGTAGGCCTGGTTCTCAATCCACTGAGCTACCCAGTTGCCCTCCCACCACCCCTACTATCCCTTCTTGATTAACCTTAAGTAACTGAAACTGAGGAAAGCAAAATTGCAGATGGGGGGGATACAGTATTATCTTTCTAATAATCCTGTAAATTGGTTGGATAAGTGACTTCTAAGGTTACTTCTTCTAAAAGCTATCATTTCATATTATGCTCATTTATCAGATGAAGTGACTGAGACAATTGGAAATTATTCAATAAATGTTTCTTTTCTATGCTAAAATAGTTTAAAAGTGTACAAAATAATTAAATGGTACATTCTTTGTACCTAGAAATATCAACTCTCCTCCCAAAAAAAGACAAGTAAATTCGGCTCAGATTTTTTTAAATGCGAAAAGGGGCTTGTTAGAGCAGAACAGATGTCACCAACCTGCATAAGACATGCTGATGTAAATGAGGGCCTCTGAGACACACACGCTCAAATGAATAATGATCATTAAAGGTCGGAGGGTTGGAAGAGATCATTTTGGACAATGATACTGAAAATGAATAGTGCGATCTTGGTGGTAGAAGATGAATCAAGGTGACTGGATATGGGATGAGAGATTTGAGGTTGAGTCTAATAAGAGAGGTTGAGAAGTAAAAGAAAGACATACAAACAGAGACAGAGAGAGGCATATGGAGACATATAGACAGATGGAAAACGATCATAATAACATTAATAATAATAATCTGAGACGTATATAGCACTCATAATATGCCAGGTGCTATGGTAAACACTTAAAAAATTACTGTTTCAGTTGACCCTCACAGCAACTGTAAGAAATAGGTGATATTAATATCCCCATTTTACAGATGATGAGACTGAGGCAAACAGATTATGTTTCTTATCTGTCACACAACTAATAAGTATGGAAGTCCAGGATTGAATTCAAGTCTTCCTGACTCCAACTGGTTACTCTATTCAATGTATCTGCCCCAGAGGATCCTTTTTAACAATACATATTCAAATGCTAGAGCTTGGGCATTGCAGGTTTGGCTCCAGTGGCCAAAAAGAGGTTTGCCAAATTCGTAGACAATCCTGAAGATCTATAAAAGTCAAACGAGTTACCCTCCCTGCTACCTTTTCCAGAAAGTGGCAGAAATTTACTCCCAAATTTATCTATTTGATTAAATTGTTCAAATTCTTGATTTTTAAACATAAAATTATGACTAGTCATAACCATTATATTATCTGTGTTTGCTCTTGTTAATGGGAAGTGGGTGGGTGTTGCAATTGAGCAGGTTAGTGAACAGAATTAGGATTCATAAAAAAAGAAATAAAGGAAAACAGGTCTGATCTTCCCTGTCTAAAAGAGCTAATATTTTTTGCCTTTATCCTAGCTTGAAGATTGATTTCTAATAGGGAATCTTATTGAAGCTTGTGTTTTATATAATTAATGTAACCTTTGATAATCTTTCAAAAATCAGAACGGAAATGGGATCTGGAATTTGTCTTCTGTCCTTCAAGATAAAAATTACAAATAAGGTATTCATAGTGGTCAGGTGAGAGGACTAGACATTCCTGAACCATATGGTCTTCCTCTATATTTTTCTCTTTAAGCATGACCAGTGTAGTGAAGACCATAACTAAAGAATAGCTCTATTGAGAGAGAGGGAAAAAAGAGTCAGCCAGTGAAAACACAGAGTTGGGACATTTATGAAAAAGAATAAGGAAGCCAGAATTACTGAATGACAAAATATATAGTATACAGATAAGACATGAGGATGAGAAGGGGGTAGGAAGAGGCCAAGATATGAAGGGATTTAAATGTCAAACAGATGATTGTATATTTGATCCTGGAGATGATAGGGAGCCATTAGTGTTTACTTAGTATCAAAGGATAACATTGTCAATTGATTTGACATGAAAGGATGGAGTGGAGTAAGGAGAAATTTGATACAAAGAAAGCAAACAAAAGGCTATTTTCTAGGCATAAGATGATGATGGATTGCACCAGAGTAATGATCATGTCAGAAGAAAGAATGAGGCATGTGCTAGCAGTATTATAAAGGTAAAATCAATAGGACTTGACAAAAATTGGGGAGGCACATGGGAGAGTATAGAATTGAAAATGACACCTAAATCTGGAGCCTGGGTAACTTGGGGGGGAAGGTTGGTATCCTTGGTAGAACTAGACTTTCTGTAATCTGGTGTCAATTTACCTTTCCTGCCTTATTTCTCTCTGTCCCTACCTTGGGCTCAATGTTCCAATGAAATAGGACTACTAGTTATTTCTATTCTTTTTCTGTCCTCTCCTCTAGATAGATAGATAGATAGATAGATAGATAGATAGATAGATAGATAGATAGATAGATNTAGATAGATAGATAGATAGATAGATAGATAGATAGATAGATAGATAGATAGATAGATAGATAGATAGAGAGAGAGAGAGAGAGAGAGAGAGAGAGAGAGATAGAGAGATAGAGAGATAGAGAGATAGATAGATAGATAGATAGATAGATAGATAGATAGATAGATAGATAGATAGAGATATAGATATACTTCCAGACTAACCTTCTGTTTGGAATATACTTTCTTTACATTACTCCACAGTAACATCCTTCTATACCTTCAAAACCTAACTCATATCACATTGTCCATGCAATGGTCTCTGATTCCCATTCATTTCCACCAAAGTCATCTTTCTCTTAAATTTCTAATGGAAATTCCTTAGAGTCCTCCTCTGTTTCAATCACATTATACAAATGACATTTATTTAGGTATTATCTCCCTATTAGATTGCAAACTCCATGAGGGTAGGAACTATGAGTTTTGATTTTTGAATCTCCAACAGTTGACACCTAGTAGGTGCTCATTGAAATGAATTATGAAATCATTTGAAGTGTTTCCTTCACAATCCCTGAATCTGAATGCTACTTCAATTGCTGAATCTAATTTCCTGTGTTCCTCACCTCAGTTTGTAATCTGATTTTGATATCCTGTGTAGCTGACCTTGTTTCCTGCTTACAGAATCATCTTTGTGTCCACCTCGCTCATTTACTCTGCATTGTTTGGTTTATATTCCCATATGTATCATATATATATATATATATATATATATGTATATATATATATACACAATACTTGTATTATATATGTATTAATACACACATATATTACATGTGTATGTATACACATACATATATGTATGGAAAAAGAGAGAGGAGAGAGAGTGAAAACAGAGAAACAGAGATAGAGACAGACAGTGGGGGAGGGACTTTGTTTTGCTAGTGTTGGTTATTTGTATCCACATTAATTTGTCTAAATGTGCCTCTTGGGAAAGCAACAATCTGTCTTTCTCTATATACATATATATTCATACATGTGTATACACACATATATGTATGTATGTGTGTATGTTCTGTGAAATGAATATACCAATTAATGTATAATCTGGAAAGTAAACACATATAAAGAAGCCTATAATGTTTAAGAGAAAAATATTAAACACATTTCAGAGCTTGTAACATGTCATTGATGGTCTCTCCTCGAAGAGTAGTGTTGGGGAGATAAATGATTGTCAAGAAGTTGTTTCATAAGAGGGCAATTTCCCATAAATTATAATTAGAGACTTCATCACTCAAAATACTAACATTTAAAGAAACATAAGAAGTCATTTCGTCCAGTCTGCCTATTATATAAATGAGGAAATTGAGGGAAAGAAAAATTATTGATTTGACAAAGTTTACACAGATAGGCCTTCTCATTCCCAATTCAGTACTCTTAGTGTTGTTTTAATTTTTCTTGATAGTGTTTAAGCAATATGTTAGAGAAAAAACACATTAAAGCACCTCTATCTAGTGAGAAGGAATTACTAAGAAATTGAGTAAATTTCTAAATTCAAACAACATTTATTGGAAGACCATCTATTTTAAGAGATATTAACTAAATTTAAATCAAATTCTTGGAAATCTAGCAATGCCAATTACAAATTCAGTGATAAGAAATAACCTTCAAAATTATAAGTGCTTCTAATGTCTTCTACTGAGAATCTGCCACTAATCAAAACAATATATTTAAAAGAGTCCATTGTTTATTCTCTGATCTTTCACTTCACAATCTCATAATTTTTTTTCTTCTCAAATCATCACCATTGGAAATCAGTATGGCAGAAACTAGTCATAGAATAATATCTCACAAAATATACCAAGATGAAATCAAAGAGACATTTGATCTAGAAATAAAGTGATACCATAAACAAACTAAGGGAAGATGGAAAAGTTAGTAAGACCTATGGAAAAGGAAAGAATTTATGACTAAACAAGATATAGAGAACATCATGAGAAACAAAAAGAATAATTTTGATTACATTAATTTTTTAAATTGTACAAACAAAATCAATGCAACCAAGATTAGAAGGGCAACAAAAAATAGAAAAATATATAGCAATTATCTCAGACAAAGGCCTCATATCTCAAATATATAGAGAAATGACTCAAATTTATAAGAATGCAAAGCATTTTCCAATTGATAAATTGTCAAAGCATATGAACAGGCAGTTCCCAGATGAAGAAACTAAAACTATCTATAGTCTTTATTGATTAGAGGAATGAAAATTAAAACAACTCAGCTACCACCTCAAACATCAGATTGGCTAATATAAAAAGGAAATGATAAATTTTGGAGGGGATATCAGAAAATTGGGACACTAATAAATTGTTGGTGGAACTGGGAACTGATATAACCATTCTGACGTATAATATGGAACCATAACCAAAGAGCCAAAAAATTATGCATACATTTTGATCCAATGATACTAGTACAGGGTATGTATCCAAAGAGATCAGAGATAGAGGAAAAGGGCCTACTTGCACAAAAAAATGTTTTTAGCAGCTCTTTTTTTAGATTTGAAAACAATTTAGACAAATAATTTGAAACTTAGAGGATCTACCACTTGTAGAATGACTGTAGAATTGCTAAACAAGTTGTATGTAATTATAACTAAATATTATTGTGCCATAAGAAATGACTAACAGGATGAGTACAGAAAAACCTGGAAACATTTATATGAACTGATGTAAAAACAAATAAGAAGAATCAGAACACTATGTAAAGTAATAGAAATATTGTACAATGATCAACTGTGAAGCACTAAACTATTATCAGCAGTACAAGGTTCCAAGATAACCCCAAAGAACTCATGGTAAAAAATGGTATCCATAGTCAAAGAAGGAACTGTTGGGATCTGATTGCAGACCAAAGCATGACCTTTTTCATTTCATTTTACTCATGAGTGTTTTCCTTACATGTGGGTTATTTGTTTTCTTTCATAGCATGAAGAATATGGAAATATGTATTGCATGACAGCATTTACATAACTGATGTTAAGCTATTTACTGCCTTGGTGTAGAAGAAGGGGAAGAAGAACAGAGGCGATTTGAATCATGAAATGTCAGATAACAATTGTCAAAAATTGTTTCTACATGTAATTGAAAAAATAAATTTAAAAAATCCATCACCATATAGATGAGTGATTCCCAAAGTGGGTGCCACTGCCCCCAGTGGGTGCTACAGCCATCCAGGGAGGCGGTGATGGCCACAGGTGCATTTATCTTTCCTATTAATTGCTATTAAAATTAAAAAAATTAATTTCCAGGGGCGCTAAGTAATATTTTTTTCTGGAAAGGGGGTGGTAGGCCAAAAAAGTTTGGGAACCACTGATATAGATTATCCAAAATTCATTATGAGGGAACTGACATTTTATCAGTCTCATGAAATCCTGTGGTTCTATATATAGATACTTAACAGAGATAATAATAGATAGCTTAAGAAACAAGATGTGCTAGTTAGTTTTAGAAAGCTCGCTATTAAATCTGAGAAAAAATATCTGAACACCTTGAATTAATTTTTTTAAATAAGAAAACTCGGGTTTTTCCCTTGATATAATTCAGGAAGCCCCCAACTTAAAAAAAGTCAATTTCTTCATGAGTCACTTATTTAAAACTCAGAAAGCAATTTCCTAAGAGGTAAAAAATTATGAATTATGTTCTCAGGAAAAACCTCAAAAATATTTTATCCAAAATATATCTAAAGGAGCACTTTAAATGAAAAATAATAGAAAATGATACTATCTCAAAACTAATCCTTTAAATTCCTCTTCAATATTGTAGGTTGCTTCAAGATGAAGAAAAACTGTCCCATTGTATCTAGGCTTCTTTCAGGTAGTCCAACCTCTGGCTGGAATCTTCCTTCCCCTGTCTTCATTGTAAGCCAATCAATTATTCTTCTTGTCCTTCATTCTCCAAAAAATTTATAAAACCCTAAGTTCTTCAGATCATTGGAAAAATCCTCTCTGAGGGTGCATTTTCCCAGGAAACAGTAGTCCCAGAGTCCAGGGCTTGTCTCTGTGTGGTATTTTGTACATGACTTTGTGTGGAGGCCATTAGAACATTGTCCTAATTAAAGACTTGTTCTTTCTAACAATTTTGGTGGTTCTGTGTTTTTCAAGATTAACAATTCCCAAAATGAATAAACCTGAGAATTGATGTATCTTTCTCTAAGCTGAAAAAATAACAATTGCTCATATTATAATAATTTAAGGTTTTAAAAAGGAACTTACTCACTAAAATTATATTAAGTAAATGGTACAATTATTCCCCAACCATCAGGAAACATATACGAAGAAAAGAATTTAGCATGGGACCCAGGGTTTTCCTCTGGACACCCTACAGAAATATTCTTGGTTGAAGAAGATTTATCAAACTCCTTCCTGCTTCCAAAAGGAGCATCGAACCCCCTTTGAACTTTCCCCTACATCAGTGATGGGTAAACTACAGCCTGAAGGCCAGATGCATCCCTCTGAAATGTTCTATCAGGCCCCACAACATTATTCCTAATCTGACCAATACAATGAGTAGGATGCAATACAATGAAACTTCAAAACAGTTGCCTTAGAAACAGACTGACAGATGAGCATTTGGCCCCCTCTTTAAAATGTTTGCCGGTTCCGGGTTAAGATGGCGGCAGAGTAAGAAGCAGCTCTAAACCTCTCCTGACCGAAACACACAAAACTCCTCAAGGGGACATAAAAACAAGTCCAGACGAATGGAGGAACCCCACAACAGGGCACAGCGTGGAAGGTACGTGGAATCGAGACATTTCCAAGCTAAAAAGGGCTCTCACTCAAGCGCGAGCTGAGCAACCGCCCCACCCCCACCCCCTCCACACTCACCTATAGCTCTGAACCCAGCTAAAAAGAAATAGAGCAAGTTTGGGGCACCCATCGAGTCATCAGCAGCTCCGGGACCTGTTCCTGAGAGCAGCAAGACTTAGGACCCCATTAAGTCAAGAACGCACGCGAAATCTGAGCGCGCGCGCGGGAGCGGACGCTGGGAGCGGAGCGCCGGCTGAGCAGAGGCTTGGGTGCCGGCTGAGCAGAGGCGTGGGTGTCGGCTGAGCAGAGGCGTGGGTGGAGGCAAACACAACCAGGAACTAAAGCCTAAGTGGGGAACCAGTGCAGACGGGTATACGACTGTGGAAGTAGCTCCCTGAGACTTGTAAAGAAACCTCCTGCAGAGGTTCAAGCAAGGGAATCCACCAGGGGGCTTGACCTTGGAAAAAACTAGAACTCAGTCCTCAGGAGCCAATAGATCTCAGACAGACACTGAGAGCGAGGATAAACCTGAGAAGCTGTTGGGCTAATGATGGCTAACCAGTTACAGGAAATTCAGAAGAGAAAGAATAATAACAAAAAAAAGAAGTCTTTAACACTCGACAGCTTCTACACAGAGAAAATCCAGACAACCGAGCAAACAGAGGAGGAGAACAAACAACCATCCAGACCCTCCCCAAATAAGGAAAACTCCTCACAACCTATGGAAGAGTTCAAATCTGAGATTTTGAGGAAAATGGAAGAGATCTGGCAAGAAAATAACAGCTTAAAAGGTAGAATCTTGCAACTGGAAAGCAAGGCTCAGAAACCAAATGAACTGATAAGCAAATTGAACACAAGAAATGACCAGATTGAAAAGGAATACCAGAAGATTATGGCCGAAAACAAGAAGATTATGGCCGAAAACCAAAAGATTATG
>NW_025371375.1:4340-4433 GCF_016433145.1 Gracilinanus agilis | reverse complement strand
TCTATCTATCTATCTATCTATCTATCTATCTATCTATCTATCTATCTCTATCTCTATCTCTATCTCTATCTCTATCTCTATCTCTATCTCTAT
>NW_025371375.1:0-4330 GCF_016433145.1 Gracilinanus agilis | reverse complement strand
TCTATCTCTATCTCTATCTCTATCTCTATCTCTATCTCTATCTCTATATCTATATCTATATCTATAAATAAGCATGGCCTCTTGCATCCTTCCATTGTCTGAAAAGGCTTACTCAGTCAGCCCAAGGTAAAGGCAGGATATTGGAGTAGTTCCACCAGGTCTGAAAAATTCTCAGAGGGCAGGGAGGCAGCCCCTCTGTGCTCCCTGAGGAGACCCCTGCCATCCAGATAAATATGAGGGAAGGGATGAGCCATGAGAGAAGGGGTGAACCACAGTCGAGGAAAGGGGAAGTTAACCAAGCGGGCAGGGTTTCATTCCATTACTTGCCTACTACATCCTTACCTAATCCTTCTTCAACTCAGTCTTCCATGAGTGCAGTGAACACCTTTGTAATATGTGTCTCCATGTCTAAATATTAATAATGATCAGAGCTTCCACATGGCTCATCCCTGGTGCTCTGATTTCAAGAAATCTGGCAGCATTCTGGTGTCTGCAGAAGAGACCTTTCTGGAAGAGAACCTATAAGATGGGGTTTTGCTCACTAAATCAAATCTTTTTCTTTAAAGTACAATCAATAATCTATCAACAAACAGAATCTCCATTCTCTTTATCTTTCATTCAATTACATGATGGTAAAAATGATAATAAGAGCTAATATTTGTATAGGACTTTATGATCTGTGCAGTTCTTTGCCTCTGTTATCTCATTTGATTCTGACAACAACCCTGAGAGGTATCATCATCCCTATTTTACAGATGAGGAAACTGAGGCAAACTAGGTTAAGTGACTTGCCTGGGTTCACACATCTAGAAAGCCTCTGAGGCAAGATTCAAACTCTGGTCTTTCTCATTCAGTGGATAGAGACCAAGATCTGGATTCAGGAGGACCTGACTCTAGATATATGTCTGATCCTATGAGCCATATCTACATCCATTTATTCTCAAAGATTTTATAGATGTAAGGAGAGGTAAATAGCAGCATTCCACCTTCTATCTTGTCCAGCTAGAGCACACCCCATGGAGGGTCTTCTTTCAGAGATACATGTGGTACCGCTTGTCCTTTTAGGATGACACATGAAACCCCAGGCAGTCCCTTGATTCTCCACCCTGTGATGGAGGAAGGGTGGAGAGGAAACATCAAAGTAATATTAGAGATGATTGGGACCCTGGCCAAGGAGAGTGGCCAGCTCAGTGGACTTTCAAGGGAGAGACTCCACCCTCAGACTCTATCTTCCCCTCTAGTCAGTGAGACTAAACTCTTTGTATATTTCCTTGGCAAAAATGGTGAACTTCTCCTAAACGTCAGCCAGCATATGTGCTAGCCTGGGAGAGCTTAAGGCTGGATCACAAAACCCTAGTTAATGCTTCTGCTTTGGGTTTCTTTTCTGAGTGTGGGAGTCCAGATAGCAAAGCTGAGATGGACATTTCCAGCTTGGAGATGGGCTTGTGAACTTGAGATCCTGGGAGTTTTGTGGTCCGGCCCCCACCAATATCTGGGAAGAGCCCCTAGAAACTAATCTTTCATTTCTTTGAGAAGATGACCACCAGTTGGAGGATGAGCTCAAGATCTGTCCTAGCTTAGCAGGAGATATGGACCTGGAGGGAATCATTTGGACAACACAAAACTAAGAGGAAATGTGAGTGTCGATTCAGGAGCCCCCCAAACTGCCTCGGATTGTGATATTCAATTCCCAACTTCCTGGGAGGCTATAACAGGCACTAAAAATTAACCTAGCACATCCAGATGCTAAATAAATACTGACTGCATATGATGTGAATTTAACTGTATTTGTTGTGAATATGAATTACTGTTGCTTAAATCTTTGTTAATGAGTGCTGGCAAGACTCTTGTGCTCTTTTTGGTTTAGAAAAGAAAAATAGCTGTCCTCTACCTGATTTGTATCATATATTATGCGACTTTCTTTTTTTTTTAAACCCTTGTACTTCGGTGTATTGTCTCATAGGTGGAAGATTGGTAAGGGTGGGCAATGGGGGTCAAGTGACTTGCCCAGGGTCACACAGCTGGGAAGTGGCTGAGGACCTCCTGTCTCTAGGCCTGACTCTTACTCCACTGAGCTACCCAGCTGCCCCCTATGTGACTTTCTTTTCCTCTTTCTCCCTTTAAAGAAATCTTTTTCTTAAACCCTTCCCTTCTGTTTTAGAATCAATACTAAATATTGATTCCAAGAGAAGAGTGGCAAGGGCTAGGCAATTGGACTTAGGTGACTTGCCTAGGGTCACACAGCTAGGAAGTATCTGAAGCCAGATTTGAATCTAGGTCCTCCTGATTTTAGGTCTGGTGCTCTATCCCCTGTGGTTGCCCTTCCTTTGGGGGAAATTTAAGGCATGAACTAATAGGTTCTAAATAATTTTCTCCTGATGTGCCAGAGTAGAAGAGAAAAAAGAAAACCTGAGGGAAAAAAGATTCCATTTTTTCTTTGTAGGGACCATACTCTTCTAGATTGAAGTCAGGTCACATGCATAGGTCCAGACCAGAGAGTGACCCCTCGGTGGAGAGGAAGGCAGTGAATTGGCCCACCTTTCCTAGATCCAACAGGAGTTCTATTACATATTCATTGGAAAGTAGGCATATCAGTTAGTAGTTGCTGATATTCTTTTAGTAATTTTTTTTAACACTAAGGTCTTCAGAAAATTCCCATGCTTTTAGTATTATATTCTCCTTTATTTATCTTTTACTTAGAGACATTTAGGTGGCACAGGGAATAGCCTTCTGTGTCTGGAGTCAAGAAGACTTACATTCAAATGTGACTTCATATAGTACTAGTTTGTTACCTTAGACAATTCATTTAACCACTGTCTGCCTCAGTTTTCTTCACTGTAAAATAGGGGGTAATAAAAGCATCCACTTCCCAGGGTTGTTATGAGGATCATCTGTGATATTAGAAGGCATTGGTAGGCACTTAATAAGGGCTTGTTTCTTTCTTTTACAGTTAGGTCACTTCCACTTGTTCTAATCTAGCTGATTTTTCTTTTCTTTTCTTTTTTCTTTTCTTTTTTTTTTTTAAAGTATCACTTCTATATCTTTTATAGGTTCTTCCAAGAATATGATATTAAAGTTCAAGTATGATGGCTCTACCATTTTTGAGGGTGAAAACATTTTGTGGTATTAAAACAAAACAAAACTTGGCAGATCTTTTCCATCTTTCATTTGTGTGTTGTTCTCTTTCCAACTTTATTCTTTAGTGCTCTTGGGATGACTTGGCTTAATTGGTTCTCTTGCCAAGTTTAATTTAACTGTGGTTTTACCCTCCACTCTTTTATAAAGCAACGCTGCTAATAATCTTCCATAAAATTTTACAAATGAGGTTATTTTTTAAATCTTTGTTGCCCTTGGCTGCCAAACCTTTCCACTTGGCAAGTCAATCGAGTGTTTGCTGACAATAGTCTTTAGAGGCTCTTTTGATCTCATTATGGCAATTGACTTACAGTGGTTGAACTTTTGTGTGGAATTTTTGTAATTCATGCTTTTGTTATTTCAGCCACACATATTCCAATTTTAATTTTCAATAACTTGTTTAGATTTGTCAAATGGGAATTTTAATTATATGCCATATATTTTTCTCATTTTTATTTTCCCTCCTAGTTTTGTTCTAATAAGTCAGTGGTCTCACTATACACAGAGATCTGATTCAGAAGTGACTCCACCATCAGTATTGCATCATATCCTGTCTGTCAGAATGCAATCACTTTCATTTTTGGTGATGTTATTTAGTGTTTGCCATGCTAACAATCTTCTGATTTTTTTTATCAAATAAAATATTCATGATATAGAGGTGAAGTTTCTCTGTAATCTAGAAAATTTTGGTCTCTATTTCTAGCCTTAAACCTAATTCCTGATTCTTGGCATTGGAGTCTTGGAGTGCCACAATATCTCTTGTTTTAATTGAGATGATCTTATTAAGGTCTTTGGAGAATTTATTCACCTTCCTTTTCCTAACTTCCTTATTACTCTTGAGGAAACCATTGTTCTCCCAGTCATTAAGGATGGGGACCTAGAGGTTGTCCTGGACTCCTCACGGTCTCTCACCTTCCAATATCTAAGCTGTAGCCAAGAACTGATGATTTTGTCTTTGCCACATCTCTAGAATATGCCTCTTTCCTTCGTTTGACATTGCCACCAGCCAGGTGCCAGCTCTCATCACCTCACACCTGGACCACTACAATGGCTGCCAGTTGGATTCTCTGCCTCAAGTCTCTCCTCATTCCAATCTATCCTCCACTTACCTGTCAAAGTGAGCTTCACAAAATACAGATCTGGCTCTCTCTCTCTCTCTCTCTCTCTCTCTCTCTCTCTCTCTCTCTCTCTCTCT
>NW_025371374.1:0-5604 GCF_016433145.1 Gracilinanus agilis | reverse complement strand
AAGGAAGGAAGGAAGGAAGGAAGGAAGGAAGGAAGGAAGATAACAGGTTTGGTGTTGCTATCTTATAAGGGAAAACTGTCCTCTGCATGTGGGAAAACCTAAAACCCTTAAGTACTCCTCCCAGTACTCTTTCCCCAAAATGTGGGGAACCTTTAACCAAAACCCTTAAGCACTAATCCAAGCACTCTTCTCAGAATGAAGAATCTCTTGGCCAGAATCCTTATGTGGACACACCAAAATACTAGGTCTTAACAAGAGAAAAATCAACAATCTGTAAAACACAAAAAGACCCCAGAACAGAACAAACAGGAGACAGACTACATAATAGCGAAGGGCCAGGACAGAAAAGAAGGCTGGGAGCCTCCAAGGAGGGAGGCTTGGGCCAGCACTCAGAGCTATTTGGAACCCTGCCTGAAGGGAAGTCCAGGCCCCAGTATCAACAGAATCCTCTGAGTGGAAAGGTCCCACTGAGAAGTTTCAGCTGGAAGACGTGCTGCTGTCTGAAGACCATCCTGAGTCCTGTCTGGGTCACCAACTGGAATAAAGACTGATTTTATTTTAGAAGGCCGAGTTCTACAGATTCCCCAGTTGAATCTGAGGCACCTGATCATCAAAAAGAGGAACTTAGGGAGTCGGGGAATCTGACAGGAGTTATTCCTGCTCTAACAGGAACTTACAGGTCATGGACAGGCAAGGACCCTTTGACCTGGAATTCTTCGGCTCATTCTTGGCATAGTACATCCCAACTTCCATTTCTGAGAAATATCCATCCCCCTTCTACATTAATCAACCTGTTCTAAAGGGGAGGATGACAGTAGGAAACACATGTAGGGTGACACACTGAAAACTATTCATCAGATACTATCTGGAACTACATTTTTTTTTTAAACCCTCACCTTCCATCGTGGAGTCAGTACTGTGTATTGGCTCCAAGGCAGAAGATTGGTAAGGGTGGGCAATGGGGGTCAAGTGACTTGCCCAGGGTCACCCAGCTGGGAAGTGTCTGAGGCCAGATTTGAACCTAGGACCTCCTGTCTCTAGGCCTGACTCTCAATCCACTGAGCTACCCAGCTGCCCCCTGAAACTACATTCTTACTCTGGGTACATGCACAGACTTTTGCCAGGGACGACATTCTTACTGGAAATCACAGAGTTGCAAGGTATCAAGCTAATACAAATGAGGGGCTGCTTAATTAAACTTCCTTCTTATAGAGAGGACTAAAATCCAGGTGTTCTGGAACTATTGCCAATACATGGCAGCCAAAAGGAAAGGAAGTTCCTCAAAATCCTGACAGCCATATACTAATCCTGAAAATCCGCACAACAGCATTCATACTAAAAGCCGGATGAAAACAATTTTGCCGTTTCTTGTCATGCCTTCAAGGAAACCATCTAGGTTTGCTTTTATTAAACTTGAAAATTGTGAGCTTAAAATAAAAGGAACATCATCTGGACATCCTAAAATAAAGAGAGCAAAAATAAATAAACAAAAAAATTTAATTAATTAATAAAGAGAGCATAAACATACAAATAAATAAAGAGAGCATAGTAGGTGAAACAAGTCTACTAGGTGTCACTTGACTTTCTTTTAAAATAATAAAACATTCAACATGGCACTCTGAAAGCTGTTCTCATTCTTATTGTTCCATTAGGCACATTATTGTTCAGTTACTTCAGTCATGTCCAATTCTTTCTGACTTCATTTTGGGTTTTTTAAGAATGGCTGGCCATCTCCTCCTCCAGTTCATTTTACAGATAAGGAAACGAGGGAAACAAGATCAAGTGACTTACCCAAGGTCACACAGCTAGTAAGGGTCTGAGACCCAATTTGAACTTAGAAATGAAGTCTTCCTGACTTTAGGCCCAGCACTTTCACCCCTGTCTACTTAGATACCTTGATAGTATGACAATCCCTTACTTCCCTTCTTTATGAGTAGGGGCTTTAGGGGCATAGGAATTGGGCAATGCTATTCCTATTTCCCCTCACACTGCTATCCTTGCCTAACCAAAACTTTTTTTTTAATTTATCTATTTATTTATTTGGTTTTTATTTTATTTTTTTTTAAAACCCTTAACTTCTGTGTATTGGCTCATAGGTGGAAGAGTGGTAAGGGTGTGCAATGGGGGTCCAGTGACTTGCCCAGGGTCACACAGCTGGGAAGTGTCTGAGGTCACATTTGAACCTAGGACCTCCCATCTCTAGGCCTGAATCTCAATCCACTGAGCTACCCAGCTGCCCCCTGGTTTTTATTTTTTAAAGGTACCCGTTGAGGCAATTTTCGAAAATTGTTTTCGGCCTTTTGAAGATTCAGATTTTTCTCCCTCCCTCCTTTCCCACCCCAAGAGATAAGTAATCTGAGTTATAGCTGTCCTTTCCTGCAATACACGTTTCCATATTGCTCATGTTGTGATACAAGATTTATCACACACACAATAAAAAACGCATGAAGGAAATAACGCTCAAGATGTGCCTAGCCAAAACCGGGAAAAAAAATCAAATGTGTTTCATGAAATCACAGCCAGGTGAAGGCGAGGCGGGCCAGTCCACAGTCGGAAATGGCATTTCACTCCATCACTTGCTTCCACCCCCTTTCAAAGACGCTGGCAATTCCGCCGAGTATCCACTGGTCAGCGCTAGCGAGAGCTGTGAAGTTTCCCATCGGAGGCTTTCCCGGTGTTCTCCCTGTTATTCGTTACCTCCTCGTGGGTCTGCTCCTAGCAGCCCTCACCCCGCCCCCGGGGTTTCTGGTGGATGACTTATTCCACAGGAGTCACACACCCAAATTCCAGGGTTGCCCTAGGCTGGGACCCGCCATCCCACCTAGCGCTTCTCGGGGGTAACCGAGGGAGGGGGCACACATTTGCCCCCGCGGGTCCTTCCCGGGCGGCCCCTGCTTTATTGCTCATTTCGGCTAAGGGGGCCCCGGGGTCCCAAAGCCCTTCCGGCATCTCCCCCTCTCTCTGAATTGCCAGGGGTTGGTTCTTCCTATGTGGGGGGCAGCCGCGGGGCTCAGGCCCAGAGACGGGAGGAAGGGCCTGGGGGCCAAGGCGGCCTCCCCACCCACAGCCCAATCCCCCGGACTGAGCGGAAGGCGGAAGGCGAGGGCGGCCGTTCGGGCCCGTACCGACCCTCTCCCCCCAACAGAGAGGGGAAGCGCGGCGGGCGCAAAAGGAGTTCCCTCCCGGGGGCTCCCGACTGCTGACCGCTAGGCCAGCCGGGAGATTTGGGGGGGGGGCCTGCCCGTCTGGAGCACTTCTGAGGCACAAGAGCAGCCGCTGCGAGCCGCCCGGGAGCGCTCGGAGAGGGGCCCGGGACGGGGCGAACCCGTCCCGCGAGTCAGCCGGGAGGGCGCTGCGCCCTCGGGGTTCTGTGGGGAGACGCTTGGCTGCCTCTCTCTCCCGGCATTCCCCGCGGCGTGGCGGACCGGAGAACGCGAGAGCGAGGCGGGGCGTTCCTTAGAGCGTCTGCAGGAAGCCGACGGGCCCGAGCGGGCCTTTCCGTGATTCCGGGGGGCCGGAGGGCTCGCGCGGCCCGTTCTGCGTCGCGGCTCCTCAGCCTTTCCGTGCCGAGGACTCGGTTTCCCGAGAAGCCGAGGTTTTCTGCTCTGGCAGCCCGGAAGGGCCTTTCTGGGCTGGAGCCGAGTGAAGGCGGCCGAAAGGTTCCGGGGAAGCTGCTCCCTGTCGGGGCTGGCTGGGAGCCGGGAAGCAGGGCTGCCCCTCCAGGTGACGCTTCCACCCCCACCCCCCCACCGGCGGGGAGTTGACTCCTGCGCCCCTCGGAAATGCCGCTGTGAATCCGCCGGCGGTTGTGGGTGCGAATTCCTCCGCCCTGCCCAGCTCTCCCCACCTCCGGTAAGCCCCGGGGCCTTCCTAGCTCTCTGAAGGATTGGGGGGGGGGGGGTCTGGGGCTCCTGCATCCGGGTCCCACGCAGGGGCTGAGGGGCGGGGATGACACCCACGTGCTGAGCTCCCCGGGTGGGCTGGGCGTCGCTCTTGTTCCCAGGCTGGCCCGTGAGTGCTTTCGGGGGGGCTGGGGGAAAGGGCAAAGATTGGGGACCCCCCTCGTTCCGGGAGAGGGACCGCGCTCCGGCCTCAGGTGGGGGAAGGGGAAACCCAGCTTTGGGGACTGTGTTCCAGCGTAGATTCCGGCCTCAGAGCCCCAGGGGAGAGCTGGGTGACTGGCAGACCCAGGAAGGGGGGATGGGCAGCCTTGGGGTGCTCGGGCAGGGCGCTCCCCGTGGGGTGCTAGGAACAATACCGGAGCACACGCGTGTGGGGGTATTTGTCAAGATTGCTATTTCTTCGTGAACCCACTTTTCTGACTTCCTCTTCCTCTCAGACGCCCCCTTTCCTTTCCCAAGGAGCTAGCAAGACCCCAGACCCAATCCCGCTCTGCTCCAGGCCCTGGAGAATGGGGGCCGTCCATGCCCCACACCACCCCCAAGTTGCGCCCCCCCCCTTCCCCTCTGGAAGACTAAGTCCTGGGGGGCCGGGCTTGGTTCTGACAAAGGGCAGACAGTGTGTGTGTGGGGGGGGGCAGGGAGGCCAGCATGGAGTTCAGTTGGGGGGGGCCCAGCCTGCAGGGAGGGCAGGATGCCTGGGGAGGGGATGTGGGGGGATCTCACTGAAGATGATGGGCATTGGGGCAGCGGGATTGCTCAGTGGCTAGACCCGGGACTGGACACTGGAGATCCTGGGTTCAAATCCTCCCTCAGACACTTCTTGGCTGTGTCCGCCTCCAAGAACTGAGCCCCCAAAGGAGCTGGAGACCAAGTGCTTAATGAGCACAAGGAAAGAAGGCTCTGATGGCTCCTGGTCTCGGGGGTCTCTGGGGGATTCTGGGGAGGGGAGCCCCTGGAAGGGGATTTTCCCAGAAGAAGGAGAACTTGGGGTCCTCTAGAGCTTCTGGGGAATGAAGGATGGAAACAGCCCCAGCCTGGAAACCCCTGGCCTGGCACTGAGGCCATAGCCCCAGGCTGGGGTTCCAGGGAGGGGCCTGAGACACAATGGGAGCAACTTGTAAGACAAAAGGGGTGCTTGAGCCTGAGCTTCTCTGGGGCTCCCCTTCTGCATGGCCCATTGTTCTGTCCAGACAAAGGCCAGGCAAGACCCCTGAGGGCACCTTCTCTAGGGAGGGGGCACCCTTGGGGCTCCCCCAAAGCCAGTCCAACCCTGGGAAGCTCTACCTAATCCTGGGCCTAAAAGGGTCATTCAGAGAGGATTCTGGGGGGCTGGGAGAAGGGGGAGGGGCTCTCCCCAGTGAAACCCCACATAGGGGGGACGCAGGGGGGAATTCCAGTCCAGGGCGGGGTTTGGAGGCTGGGAGGAGCCCAGAAGGGAAGAAGGGCCAAGGCCTAGACCAGGGAGCTCCTGGGGTTGGAGGCAGAGCTTGGGGAGGGGAGAGGCCAGGCCTGTGGGGGCTGCTCCTGATTGGAGGAGAGCCGGGCAGGGGGAGGCTCTGGGGCCCGGGAGGGCCCACCCACAGCATGCTGGCTGCCAGGGGGACCTCCTGAACTTGAGACCCTGAGCCTTCCCTGAGAGCCCAGATCTGTGCCTTCTGGGAGCCTGGGGTGCCCCCCAGAGGCTCAGGGAGGTGAAAGCCAG
>NW_025371373.1:0-6109 GCF_016433145.1 Gracilinanus agilis | reverse complement strand
CTTCCTTTCTTCCTTCCTTCCTTCCTTCCTTCCTTCCTTCCTTCCTTCCTTCCTTCCTTCCTTCCTTCTTTTCTTCCCTCCCTTCCTTTCCTATAGAATTTGTAGTTTGGGGATTTGGCTTATCCTTCATTTTTCTTTCCCCCCCAATTAGAATGCATGCATGACTATATCTGGTTTCTCAGGTTTCTTCTCTTTGATTAAAGAAATCTAATGTAATATCATTTTCCTGTAACCTTCTAATGATTTCTACCCCTGCAACTTTTTTGTAGTCATTTTCAGAATTGTTCACTATTTTCCTGATTCTTCCATCTCTTAAAGGGTGAAATGATCACAAATGATGTGTTGAATAGATGAGAAATCAGGACATTTATTTGATTATTATAATAATATGTACAAAAGCCGATGTTTCCCAGCCTTAGAACAACAAGAAAAATTAAAATGTCAATGGCGGAAAGTAATCAGAACAAGAAATGCACAACAAAATCTAGGTACGATGAAAATGAAAAATATTTTTTATCAATTCAGGGATCTAATGACCAACCACAACAGAAGGAGACACAAGGTGATTCGTAAATTGTATTAGTTATTCATATATGGAAGTTTATTTTTAAAAGTAATCATTTTAAAAAATATCTTTAGTTGTTTCATTTAAATTTTCTATAATTTATTTTCTTTTTGGATAACAAAAGTAAGAGTCTAGAAAAAAGTTTATAAAAGATCATGCAGTATAATAGTCCTCTAAGCAAGGATGGTAACAGAGGTAAGATATGGTTAGAACTCTAGGTTTTAAACACCTATCCTGTGATGGGCCCTATGCTAAGCAATAAAAAGAAGTGAAAGACAGTCCCTGCTCTCAAGGATCTCACAATATAAAGGTAAAACAATAAGCCACCAGATATGTATAAACAAACTATATATGAAATAAATAAGAATTAAGAGAGAGAAGACACTAGACCTGAGGTGCTTAAAAAGTCTTTGCATACAAGATGAGATTTTAGCTGGAACTTAAAGGAAGTTATGAAGGCATTAGGAGGAAGAGCATTCTAGTTATCGATAGATAGTCTGAGAAAATATATAGTGCTAAGGGATAAAATGTCTTGTTCATGGAATAGTAGTCCAGCATTGTCACATTATTAAAGAGATCATGGAAGGAGGAAAGACTGTGAATACAGAGTGGGTGGTATATCTGGAAGAAATAGGATTTTCCAAATATTCTCAATATTTTTTCTGAGGGAAAAAATGGTCCCACGGTCCATCAAACCTTGATGAATATATGCCCCAAAGACTATATAACTATATATAGTCTTTCATCCAAAAACACCACTACTAGGTTTGTATTCCAAAGAGATCATAGAAAAAGGAAAGTATCTATAAAACTATTTTGAGCAGTTCTTTTGTGTTGGGAAAAAATGGAAATTAAGGGGATGCCCATGAATTGAGGAATGACTGAACAAGCTTCAGTATATGATTGTGATGGAATATTATTGTGCTATAAGAAATGATGAACAGGATGAATTAAAAATATAGAAAGACTTTCATGAAGTGATGCAAAGTGAAGTGAGCAGAACCAGGAGGACATTGTACTCAGTAACAACAATATTGTAATGATGATCAGCTATGAAAGACTTAGCCATTCTAATCAATATAATGATTCAAGATAATTCCAAGGGACTCAAAAATAAGTTATCCACCTCCAGAGATAGAACTAATAAACTGAGTGCAAATGGAAGCATTCTTTTTTCCCTTTGTTTTTCTCACATTTTTTGGCAACATGGCTAGTATGGAAATAGGTTTTGAATGATTTTACATGTATAAATGATATTGTATTTCTTGTCTTCTCAATGGAAAAGGGAGGGGATGGAAGAAGGGAGAGAATTTGAAGCTGAAATTTAAAAATGAAGAACATTAAAAGTAAATAATACACATTTTAAGAAGACCTTGGTGAAACCTTAAGTGTAGAGTTAAAAATAAAGAGTGAAAAGAGTGTATTTTCTCAAGGGGATTTCATTATCTATGTTTTAGGGATGAGGGTTTTCTAGGTTTTCATTGAATCAAAGTAATGGGCTTAGAGACAGAGGGGATATCAGAGACTAGATAGTTCAACCTCTTTTTTTTCATTTATGAAGAAATTGAGGTATATATCAGGTAAGTGACATACCGCTAGTCATACAATGGAAGCTTTTGTTGGCCTTTGCTGGTTGTTTTAGTCTTCCCCCATTCATCCATCATCCTGATGGAGTCGAAGAGATAGAGGGGATAAAGCCAAAACTTGGATTATCTCCCTTCTCTTCCTGAGAGAAGATCCTTTTCCTCAAGGATTACCTTTTTACTGTACCTGACTGGTTTTTTTACATATTCTCCCATATCCTTTTTTTAATTAATTAATTTTTTTCTTACATGAAAGTTTCCAGGAATATATCTCCTTCTCACCTTCTCCTTGGCCATAAAAGGCATCATTTGACAAAATATACATTTAAGGGGGCAGCTGGGTAGCTCAGTGGAGTGAGAGTCAGGCCTACAGACGGGAGGTCCTAGGTTCAAACCCGGCCTCAGCCACTTCCCAGCTGTGTGACCCTGGGCAAGTCACTTGACCCCCATTGCCCACCCTTACCACTCTTCCACCTATGAGACAATACACCGAAGTACAAGGGTTTAAAAAATGTACATTTAAAACTCTGTCTTGCTTATTTCTGTTATTTAGTTCTTTCTCTGGAGGTGGACATACACAAGTTATTCTTCAAACAATTGTTCAAACAATTGCTATATATAATGTTCCCTTGGTTGTTCTCATTTTGTTCTTCATAATTTTATGTAGGTCTTTTCTCATTTTAAAAAAAATTAACCTGCTCATCGTTTCTTAGAGTACAGTAGTATGCTATCACAATCATATGCCACAACTTGTTTATGCATTGCTAAGTGATGAGGTCCCCTCAATTTCCAGTTTTGACACAACACACAGAGAGCTACTACAAATATTTTATAATATATAAGCTCTTTTCCTTTTTCCCAGATAACTTTGGGAAACAACCCTGAGTGGTATTCCTGAATACTTTATGGCTATCATGTTTAACACAGGTGAATGAGTAGGAGTATGTTGTAAAATGTGATAACTAATATTGCATAATTGCACCTTTGTGGCAGTTCAGTTCTGCCTTTTTTGTGGTCTCATGGACCATATTCTCCTCATAGTTTTCTTGGCAAAAATAGCAGAATCATTTACCATTTTCTTGTCTAGTGCATTAAGGCAAAGAGAGGCTAAATGACTTGTCCAGGGTCACACAGTTAATAAGTATCTGATCTTCTTGACTCTATAGCCTGTGTTCTGTCCATCAAGCCATCTAGTTACGTACTACAAGTCTACTATTCCTAATTATTTCAATAAACATAAATATATTAAACTCTGTTCCTTTCCATCATCATCATGGAAATGGGATAAACAATGAAAAAATATTCCCCCTCAGTAATGATACGAATCTTTATATTCTTAAAACAGAAAATGAATGGCTTCAGTACTTCAGTTACCATAGTGACAGGCTTAATTTTCCCTTAGAGTCTTCTCTAAGTATCACATACAGAAATTTGGATCTGTAAAGAAGCTTTCCATAAACTCGCATGCACAAAGAAATGAGCCATTAGGACATCAAGTTTGCTTTCCAGAAACTGCTTTAACAACTGCCCTCTCTCTTTCCTGGCTGCCTAAGGGAAGTTTATTTAAAAATACATCTTGTTGGAAACTGCCACTAATTTCCTTTGCCTTTATACATTCCATGAAAGGGTTCGTATATGTTTTTGGTCTTGGAGATCATCTTCTTTTTCCTGCAGATAGATTTAATGGACTTAGCATCAGGAAGACCTGGGTTCAACTTGCACTTCTAACATGTATTATTTCTATGACTGAAAACAAGTTTCAAATCTTTCCATTTTCAGTTCTCTCATCTGTAAAATGGGAGTTTTGAGTGCTGTAGTATCTATCTCACAAAGGTGTGATGGTCAATTTAAAAAATGCTTTGAAAAATGTCTCTTAGATCCTGAGATGAATACCAATAATTTGATCTGTTTTATGATAGTTACATATACTTAAGATATGCAATCACATAATGTAAATACATATATAACCAAATGCTTTTGTTAAATTGCCAAAATAAACCCATAATTAGGTATTTTGTCTATTTTTCAATAGTACGTAAACCACCAAGTATCCCCAGCACTTATCCACCTCCAGAGAAGCAAACTATCTTTCACTTTAGTGTATTTAGAATTTTATTTTGGGGTTTTGGATTTGTATGAGTGTGCTCTTACATTAATGACCAATATGAAAGTGTGTTTTGCATGATAATAAAGACTTAATTTAATTTCTAAAAAATGTATCTACAGATACTGTTCCAGGACTTATTCTATCTGATTTTCACCAAAACATGAGAACCAGGCAAAGAGTAATAATACTTTATTTATAGAAATGAAGATTTTAAGTGTCTCTTAGGGTTCTGTCTTGGGCATCCTTCACATTTTCCTCTAGACTACTACACTTGGTGATCCCATTAACTCCTACTGGTTGAATTACCATATCTTTGCTCATAATTCTCAAATCAACTTATCCTGCCCCAAACTCGTTGCTAACCTCCAGTTTCACATCTCCAACTTCCTTTCACATATTTTGAACTGGATTTCCAATAAATATCTTAATCTCAATATGTCTAAAATAGAACTTATCTTTTCTCCTAGACCCTCTCCCCCTTCCTACCTGTCCTAATACAGTAAAAGGAAACAACATTCCCCAAATCCCTTAGTTTTGCAATACAGAAGTCATTGTGGATTCCTCACTATTTCTCACCTCCTGCCATATTTCATTTTTTGCAAAGGTCTGTTGATTTCACTTCTGCAACATTTCTTAAATATTCTCCCTTTTTTCTTCTGACCCTGTCATCATTCTACTTCAGGTCCTTCTCATTTCATTGCTTGATTATTGCAATAGTTTCTTGGTGATTTTGCCTGCCTTAAGTCTCACCCCATTCCAATTCAGACTACATTCAGTCACTAACATAGTTTTCCCAAAGTGAAAGTCTGACCACTGACCTCTGGCTTCCTGTAAGTACCAACTAAATCCTCACCTTCTACAGTAAGCCTTCCCCAACCCTTCTTGATTCCTTGTGATTCCCCTCTAACCCCTGTTTTATTTCCTATTTATTTTGTATCTAACTTGATTTAAGTATGTTTGTTTGCATGTTGTTGCCCCCATTAGACTGTAGACTCATTGAAATTGGGGTTATTAGTTGTTTTTTTTTCTTTGTGTATGTGTGTGTGTGTGTGTGTGTGTGTGTGTGTGTGTGTGTGTGTCCTCAGTGCTTATTAGTAAAGTGCCTGGCACTTTGTAAGTGCTTAATAAATGTTGACTGAATGTATATGGTCTGTGTCAGTTATGGCGAACCTATGGCAGGGGTGCCAAAGATAGTATGCAGAGAACTCTTTGTGATACATGCTCCCACCTCACGTCCAGAGTTCTTTACTAGAAAGGCAGAGGGACTTGGGCTGAGCTGCTCCTTTCCCCTTCTCCATCATACATCATGCCATTTTTTCACATCACTCATCCCTCTGCCCAATAGTCCAATGATAGCACACAAAGGGTAAGGTGCGCTACTCACAGATGGCAGAGCAGAAGGTGAGCAGAGCACTCAAGCCACTCACCTCTCCCTCTCTACACTTGCTGAGAACCTTCTTCACTTCACCCTCCCTGTCACTCAGTAGTCCAATGGGTGTGCTTTCTCCTTCTCCTATGTGAAGTAAAGAGTAGGGAAAGGCACACCCAGCACTTGGTGAGGGAGCAGAGCATGGCACCAGTCTCTAAAAGATTCTCCATCACTGCTATATATTATGTGATGAAATTAATAGAAAATGTGTCACTTATTTGTAGGTTACAAAAAATGATCATCCATTGAATACCTAGAATGAAATAATCAAGTGGTCAGAATTATATACTAACACCTTGATAAATTAAAATTTATAAAATAATAACTAAATAATTAATACAATTTATTGTATAAATTATGTAATTAATTAAATAAATTTATCTGAAATGATATATGACATATAAATATGTATTTATAGATATATG
>NW_025371372.1:0-6220 GCF_016433145.1 Gracilinanus agilis | reverse complement strand
ACTTTTCTCTGGTCAAACACTCGAAGGGTTGAATAAATAAGAACTGGTACCATGGGCCCTTTCTCACTTGTCACCTCTATATAACATTTCCCCCTTCGATATCCCCCCATTTTAGCCACCATAGACATACTATCAATCACCTAAGACTATCTTTTCATTTCAAAGAATCAGAAGACCCTTGCTGGAGAACCTAGTCCACCCCTTACCAGGAAGGAATTCCTTCTCCCACAGATCTGACCATCCAGTCTTTGCTTGAAGACTTCCAAGAAAGGGAAACTTTCTACCTTTCAAAGCTGTTCATTTCACTGTGGGAATTATTATGAAGTTTTCTCTAATATATATATATTATATCTTACAAATTATTTTTAAAGTGCACCATTCTTCACTTTATTTCCTCCATGAATTTTTCTTTAGTGTAAGCAATATGTATCTTGCTTCACAACATGGAAAATATGTATTTTATTTTATTTTTTAACATTTATTAATATTCATTTTTTAGAAAAGTTAACATGGTTACATGATTTATGCTCTTACTTTCCCCTTCACTCCCTGCACTCCCCCCACCCATGGCGGATGCACATTTCCACTGGTTTTAGCATGTGTCATTGATCAAGACCTATTTCCAAATTGTTGATAGTTGCATTGGTGTGGTCCTTTTGAGTCTACATCCCCAATCATGTCCGCCTCAACCCATGTGTTCAAGCAGCTGCTTTTCTTCTGTGTTTCCACTCCTGTAGTTCTTCCTTTGAATGTGGGTAGCGTTCTTTTCCATAAGTCCCTCAGAAAGTTTTCTATAATATTAAGTGGAAATCTTTATCTTTGCATCTTTGACTTCTAATTTGTAAGATATAATATGCTACATTATTATCAGATGATGTTACATCACCCATATTACTTTTGGTTAAGTTTAATTTTTAGGAAGCCTTTATTGATTTTCATTGAGGTGAAAGTAAGTGTTTCATTTGATTTTTTCTGGGATCCTAACTCCATCATCTTCTGTGTAGATTATCTCTGTCGACTTTCTTTTGTTTGAAATTTGAAGAGCATGTCATATATGCCTTTGTTCAAATAACAGAAAATATACTAAATAAATAGGATGTGGATGAGCACAGATCCCTAGAACACAACACTGGAGACTTGTTATCAGGCTGACAATGAACCATTAATGATTTTTCCTTGAATTCTGTCATTCAACCAATTCTAAATTCATCTCATGATACAGTTGTATAGTCCATCTCTTCTTATTTTCCCCCAAGATAAATATGAGCTACTTTATCAAAAGCTTTCTAAAATCTAGATAAAACAATATACAGAATTCCTGCAATCTGTCATTTTATCAGTCCTTTAAAAAGAGTGACAGAGTTGATCTGATCCTGTTTCCTGAACCGGATGGGGGAGATGTGGATTGGAATAGTTCAAGATGACCTTAGATTTGGGAGTGAAATAAAGCATGAATGAGATGAGAGCTTCTTCTAATAATGGTCCAGTAAAGTCAGCCACTCTCAACAGTAGCATTTCTCTGAGATAGATGAAAGGGTTAAAACCTCCAAGCATGGCCTTTGGTGATGTTGGCAAGACAGTTGGTGAGATGGTCAAAGAGATGATCAGAGAATAAGTTGTAGTCTGTTTAAGTGAAACTGATGATTCTTTGTGATAACTTCTTCACTAAAACATCCTGAGAATCCATTTTAGAATGTCACAATGAATGAAAATCAAGCTCCTTGGCCTTTCTTTCTTTCTTTCTTTCTTTCTTTCTTTCTTTCTTTCTTTCTTTCTTTCTTTCNCTTTCTTTCTTTCTTTCTTTCTTTCTTTCTTTCTTTCTTTCTTTCTTCCTTTCTTCCTTTCTTCCTTTTTAATAAAGATGCCATTTGTCCTTCCCCAGTTTGGTAGTACCTCTCCCATTTTCCTCCATCATTTAAATATCACTGACAGTGGCCCAGCTGTCACTTTACCAGGTCATCCATTGTTCAAGGATGGGATTCATCTGGACTATTTGTCTCAGACCCTTAATTGGTAGCTAAACTCTTTCTCAAGCATCTCCTTACCATTTTGGTTATCAACTCTAAGCCACTCATTTCTGTTCTTCCCTTTCCACTACAAAGACTGGTCTCCTTGTCAGAGAAAATGAGTGCAAACTCTAAGTCAAACAGCTCAGCCTTCTTGTTCTTGCCAGTTATCTCTGTCCTGTCCACCCTCAACACCATTCTCATCTTTACTCAAATCTTCCTTTTTTTACCCCCAATAGCAACAAACATTTGTTCATGTCTTTTCCCTCCCCTTCTTTGCCTGTCTCAACACATCCCACCCTCTGCAGATAGGTACAGCTGTAGTCTGAACTTGTGTTAACTTGTTTGGTCCTCACAATATTAGTGACACATAGAAACCATATTGAAATAGGATCTCTATTTTGAGCATGGAGTTGCAGAGAAGCAGAATAGCACTTCTTCAAAGAGGAGAAAACAGGAAGAGAGAAACTAGAGTTTTGGTGCAGAGAAAATCGATGAGAAAGACAAGTGAGGGCTGCTCTGGACAAATTTCTTGACTTCTTTAGACTTACCTTCTGCCGTGTAAAATGGAGAAATTGTGAAAGCTACTTCAATTATAAACTCAATGAGCCTGTAATTGAATCTTGCTCATATTTATTATAAAGTAACCCCAAAAGAATGTTGTCCTCAAACTAAGACAATTTGTTGATTTCTTCTTAGGAGCCCCAGATTCTTCTGTGACATGGTTCTAGTGGAGGAGCTCTATTGAGAGACATCCCAAAGCACACACCTGAGTGAAGGGACCTAGCAGCGTCTACCTATTGTTGAGGCTCCATCATCTGGACTTCTCTCTCCCAGAGGAGATGTGCAGTATTTGGAGCCCAAAGTCCAGGGTCCCCAGGTCAAGATTCTCACCTTTACTACCTTCTATCCAAAGGATCTTCAGCAAATGAATTAGTCCCTCTTTCCTTCAGTTTCCTGATCCATAAAACTAAAGGGCTGAATTAAGGATCTCGAGAGGTTCTTCCAGATAGGATCCCGGGGACTCAGCTCTCCCTTGCCCACATACAACTTAATATTTCAAGAGTTTGGTAGTTTCACTATCTAGGAGTGATTTTCTTCCCCAAAAACTTGGTCCAAATGATACAAATTTTCAGTAATATGTAAGATGGAGGATTCCCCGAACATCAGATAAATGAATTGGGCTTCTATTCTTGGTAACATTTGAGCTTAGAGGGATGATTTCTGAGAATTTCAAAAGGGAAGTGGTATTATTCACTTAAACACTACAACCATATGGATTCATCAAAGACAATTTTTATATCATGTTAACTTTTTGACTTCAGAAAAGGTGATTTCACTCCCCAGACCTATAAGATGAATGCTATAGAAATAAGGTTAAGAATTGGAAGGAACTTTAGAAATCTCAGTGTTTAATTGTCTCATTTTACAGATGGGAAAACTGAGGCTGAGTGAAGATCAGTGCCAAGGCCACCCAAAGTCAGGACTGGAATCCATGCTCTATAAATCTGTAGGCAGTGCTCTTTCTATACCACCACGCTGCCTTTATGAAATAGCTTCTAATTAGCATGATTACCCCCATCTTATTGATGAAGAAACTGAGGGTCCAAGGCAGGGACCTGAAGCAAAATTTTTTTTTTATTCCAAATTCTCTCTGTTTTGGTCTGTTATTTTTCTTATCGCCCTTCCTTTTTCTCATCTTTCTCCTTTTCCTCCTTCTTCCATCTTTTCACCTTCTGTCAAATAATGTGGAAATGGAAACTCCCCTCATCAATGTAGGCTGCCAATTCATGCATAATTTCCCATCTTAGTGACTTGGAGCCCTGAATGCTTTTGTGACTTTCTCAGGGATAGTCAGTGTGGATCATAGTCAAGACAGTCCTCTCTCCATTATGGAATGCTGTCTCTCCTACTATATGGGGCATAATTCATATATATTTAAACTCACTTGAGTGCTGGATATGAAATCAGGAGACTGTTGTTCCTTTTTTTTTTGTTTTTTTTTCTATCATGTCTGACTTGGCAAAGATCCAGCAGTGGTTTGCCATTTCCTTCTCCAGCTCATTTTACAGATGAGGAAATTGGGGTCAACAGGGTCAAGTGACTTGTTCAGGGTCACACAGTCAATTAGTTCTGAAGCCACATTTTAATCCACTTGAAAGAGGAGTCTTCCAAGCCCACTTCACCACCAAATTGCCCTAGAATCAGGAAGACCAGAATTCAAATCCTGCTTCAAACACCTACTAGCTTTGTGACTCCGGACAAGTCATTTAACTTCAGCCTCAGTTTCTTCATCTGTAAAATGCTGATAATAATGCCACCCCTCTCATAGGGTGTTTATAAGGATCAACTGTGATAATATTTGTAAAGTATTTTTAAACTTTAAAGTGCTATATACAAGCTAGCTATTAGCATAATTCATATTATTATTTCAGATTTGAACTTTAGAGGTCCATCATATTTAGAGCTAAAAGGGACTTAAGAGTGACTCTAGGACTATAGGTTTAAAGCTCAAGGGATTTTTTTTAACCCTTATCTTCTGTCTTGGAGTCAATACTATGTATTGGCTCCAATGCAGTAGAGTGGTAAGGGCTAGGCAGTGGGGGTCAAGTGACTTGCCCAGGGTCACACAGCTGGGAAGTGTCTGATGCCAGATTTGAACCTAGGACCTCTCATCTCTAGGCCTGACTCTCAATCCTCTGAGCTACCCAGCCGCACCCTCAAGAGGATTTTTTGTTGGATTTGGAGCCAGAGAACCTAGAACTCAGACTTAGAACTCTGGCTTTGGTCCTTTATAAACACGTTACCTTGGAAAAGTCACCTAAGCTCATTGTATCTTGGTTTCCTCATCTGTCAAGTCAGTCAGTCAGTCAGTCAGCTGGTCTAGATGTCCTCTAATTCTTTGTGTTCTTCCATCCACGATCCTTGGAAGATCTTGGTTCCAGCTCTCTCCTTTTAGAGCCCCAGAGAACTGAATGGAGGTTCCATGGCTGGGCGGTGCGAGTTATGTGCCAGGATTTTAATATAAGTCTTTCCATTAAAAGGAGAGCCTGTTTGCCATCACATGGTGAGTCATCCAGCTCCGTTTCTATGGGGCAGACTGCTGGGGGCCACCTGGGAGTCAGGGAGAGAAGGGGAGGCTCTGGGTGACTCTCCCAGCCTGTGACCCAGGCAGCGTGTCCCGGCTTGGCTCTGCGTCACACTGGACGTGCTCATCAGCTCTATGTGGTGCCGTACCAGGATCTGCTCAGCCCCAACTTGTGGTTGGCTTGCTTAATGCGAGCATCATCAGCCAGACAAGACGTTTCTGGCACACGTGGCTGAAGGTCCTCCCCGTCCTCTGGAGGGTTTCAGTCTTACTTGGGAAAATACTGAGAAAGAAGCCCCGGCGGCCCGCGGCACACACAGGAAGGCCAACCTTAGGCACAACGGCACGCTCGGCCATGGGAGAAGCCCGGAGAGTAGGCGAGGCTCGGAGACCCCGAGACCCGCCTGTGCAGAGCTCGTGCAGAGCAAACAGTCCCCACCGAAACCGGAGACATAGATGAGGACAAAAGGACGAGAACTGGAGCCCCAGAGGGAGCGCCTGCAAGCTGGGGAGGCAAAAGAATAAACCGATGTTAGTGCAAAACGGTCCTGACTATGTTTAAGTCACTAGCGGTAGACAGTGTATGAGGGTTCAAATGAACAACACCAGCTATGGCCAAAGTGGGAAGAGCTACATCTCCCAGGATACCTAGAACAGTAGAACAGAGTATAAGTGGAGAGAGAGAGAGAGAGAGAGAGTAGTGTAGACAAAGGTATGTGTGCGTATATAACATACACACATAAATAAATAGGCATTCTATGGGTGTGAACATACACACATATATGGAATACTATATTTGCATGTATGATACATGTGTTTTTATTATTTCATATATGAGGATAACATATATTAACCTCAGTATGGGTCTGTATTATATGAATGTATCTATCTATCTGTGACATTTTCTGATCTCTAAGAGTTCATGCTTTCCTTATTTTCTTTTTAATCCATCATTATTTTCAGGAATATCCTTTCATCAAGCCACTATATATGCTTAAGGCACATAAAAGCCTTCTCTCTCCCTCTCTGTCTCTCCCTCTCTGTCTCTTGCTATTTCTCTCTGTCTCTGTCTCTCTGTCTCTCTCTGTCTCTGTCTCTCTCCCTCTCTGTCTCTCTCTGTCTCTCT
>NW_025371371.1:3366-7296 GCF_016433145.1 Gracilinanus agilis | reverse complement strand
GAGAGAGAGAGAGAGAGAGAGAGAGAGAGAGAGAGGGAGAGAGGGAGAGAGATTGAGTTTGCACAGTTCTTGCCCTCAGGGAGGTTGTGTTCCAGGCAGGGACATTCAAAAATGCCACAAACACACAGCTAAGCAGATAACAAAATAACATAGAAATCAATACCAAATGATTTCAAGAGAAGACAGTGCCAGTAACTTGGGGATGAGGATGGGGTAGTGGGAAGGGGGAGACCAGAAAGGCAGGAAGTAGCACCTGAGCTGTGTTTTAAAAGAAGGGAGGGACTCTGCATGCTGGAGATGAGTGCATTCCAGATATCCAGATGCATAGAAGTGAGAGATGCCAGTAGTAAATGTTTTTGAAACTCTCCCCCTCCCCACCCCAGTTCTGAAGGGTCTTTCAGATGCTAAACAAAAACCTTTCCTCCTTCATAGAACTAAGCCAGATTTTGCAGTTGTAAGTGAAGGTAGAATCCTTGAAATCAATACCAAATCCTACTATTACCAAGAAAATAAAATGAAGTGAAATAACAAAATCGAGTTTTAATTTTAGGTATCTATTAGGCCAACAGCAAATCTGCATTTTGGAGAACAAAATTCCTTTTCTTATCCCCTGCCCCTTCTCTCAGTTCTCTGCCTTTATTCATATCTGTCTGTCTCTCTTCTCTTTACTTCATTCCTTATATCCTCTCTCTAGTTTTCCCCACTTATTTCTCTCTTTCCTCCCTTTTCTTCCATCTCTTCATCTCTCCCTCATCTTCTCTATTTCCTCTCTCCATTTCCCTTCTCATCCTCTCTCCTCTTTCTCTTCCTCTTTCCCCCTCTTCTTTCTTACAACTCTTTCCCTCTGTGTCTGTCTTTGTCTCTCTCTTTCCCCCTCTCTGTCTCTTCATACATATCTCTGTCTCTTTCCCTCTCTACCTTGATCTCTCTGACACAATTAAAAACAAGGATGAAAATTAAGAGAAAAAAACCAAACCCTTCTAGGTTTGTTCAACCCCAAAGGTTAGATGGTGAGCCTTCAAGAGTGAGGAAATTCAAAAGCCCTTAGTCCCGGGAGCCCTAGCCCACCTCTCCACAGGCAACCATCTGTGCTCTTCTGGACTCTTCACTGACACATGGCACTAAACGCATTGTATGAAGCATGAGGCCCAGGTTACCCCACATTTGGATGCCATCCATGGAGAGGTCTTTAACTCTCCGCCTCCAAGGGGCATTGCCTGCCTTCCTTTTTCCAGCTCCCTGGCACCTGGCTACAAAGAACTTACAAAGAACTTGGAGCGTGGGGGGCCAAAGAGTGTCATAAATGTAAAAGGATTGTGTTGGAGGCCTGTCGGGGAGGGTGACTGCTAACCTCTCTCATTTTTTAAAAAGGCACCAAGGGCTGGTCAACTCTGCAAAGAAGCAAGATTTCCCAGTTTCATAGAGAGAAACACAGCCAGACTGTGCTGGGAGCCTGCCCTTCATGCCCAGCCTGTAAACCAAAGTGTGAGAGAGGAAAACCAGAATCAGCTCTTAATTATTGGAGAGCAAAGCTGTCAGAGGAGAGGAGTGGGGGAGAAGGAAAGAAAATGAGCCGCCTCCCCAAATACTCAAATGCTTCCCATGCTTCCTGCCTGTGATCTATGTCCTGGGTGGATTTCCCAGGAGGTCAGCCTTATATTCTAATTAAACCTCCTGGAGGAATAAACATTTTGAAGTCCAAAGAGCCCCTGGAAACCAAAGGATGCTAGTTGTGTGGCCTTGGCCGAGTCACTTAATAATCTCTCTGGGCCTCAGTTTCCTCATCTGTAAAGTGAGGAAGGTTGGATTGGATGGTGTCTGAGGTTCCTTCCAAATTTAGGATCCTCTGCTGACTTCAGGGTGTGTGTGTGTGTGTGTTGGGAGGTATTATATTTAAAATTAATATCCTCCATGTTCTTATTTTCTATAAGGTTTATTAAAAATCCCTTGAAATAGAAAAGATAGATAAGCATAGATTTAAAGTTTCTTACTCTAAGTCTGTCTGACCTGGCAAGATTCTTCCTGGGTCCTCCTCCTTGCTCCAGGAAGTACTGAACCCAAAGGTGTTCTAGGTGGGCTCCACCCAAACCCTTTTATCATGTAGATAATGGGATGGACCAGGTCCACAATCCAGGAAGGGATGAAATTCCCTCTGCACGGAGGGCTGATATATCAGGGGAAGAAGCTGAGGGGGGCGCCAGAAGGAGGGACACCATAAGAATCAGATGGGACCCCCACTCTCCTTTGTCCTGAGGGGTGTCCTCTCCCCAGACCTTTACGCCATCATGGGGAGGTAATTGTGCTCCTCTTTGGAATGGCCTATAAAGGGGAAATGAAGAGGCTACTCTGCTGCAGGAAATGGAGAGAACTCCCTGGGAGCCCTGGGAAACTTGGCAGGGCAGGTGGGTCTGGCCCCCCTCTCCAAACCCCACACATATGATTTGTCTCGCAGGCCTCCCAAGCTGACATCATTCACAAGGCCACATTATCTTTTTGCTGCTCTCCCAGGCACAAGCCTCAGAAATGTTGGGTTTCATTGCAGGGTGTCTATGTCATAAGAACAACATTGATCAAAAGACGCCCATGGACAGGACCCCTTCGTGAAAGACCCCACAGGATCTAGACTTGGAAGGGACTTCAAAGGTATCCAGTACAACCCTCTCGTTTTTCAGAGGAGGAAACTGAGGCTCACAAAGATGAAGCGTCTAGACGAAAGTTTGCCAACTTAATGAATTACTGGCACCCGAGGGTTCCTTTACTTTCTGATTGCCAGTGATTTCAGTTGCTGTAATCAGATGCTAAATGGGCCCTCTCTTCCCCCACTCGTCACCCCCTCTTTTCCCTCGCTCCCCTCCTTACCCTTCTCCTTAGAGTTCTTTAGAATAAAACTTTAATTGGCCATCGTACTACCCTAACCCCTTCTCAACATGACAGGCCCATGATGAAAACCAACCATGGCAAGAAAGAGAAATTCCATTTCACACGTGCCCGACGTCCCGCCTGGGAAAGAACATTGGGGTGTGGGGGGAGGCTCTCCCCTACAGGGCTGGAGGGACCTCTCATTGCCCTGCCATGACATCCACTCCTGGAGGCCACGACCCCCCTGTAGAGTGTTAGCAAATGAGCTGCCTCCTTTTCTGAGCCACAGTGTAAAGCTCTGCGGCCATCTGAAAGGGAGAGGGTCCTCAGCAGGAGCCGGTGACATTGCTTCAAATGCTCGGCCACTTACGAGCTATGGGAGCCGGCAGGGAGAGATGTGGGTCAAAGCTGCATTCCAGAGCCACATTTGGGCTTCTTTTCCCCCAAACCCTCTCCATACACACCCTCCCCACTTCAGGAGAGATTCAGGGCCAATGACATCCCCAAGACCCAGTCGCTGCACTAGAGAAAGCTTCGGAAGCCTGAGGTAGCCAGGGCCATCTGGCCCTGACCATGAGACTGATGATTGACTGAGTAGATGAGCCCCATCTTGGTGCTTGGGAGGAAAGGGGTCCAGCTCCGGCTTCACATTCCAAGCACCCTCTTTAGAGGACAGAGCATAAAAGGCCTGTTGTATGTGCCAGTGATGGAGCCAGGTTATTTTGAAGGCAATGACAAACGCGTCCTTCCTGGGTCATTTTATATCACACACAAAGGATCCTGTTCACACTGTTCTCCAGTCTTAGGCTAACAAAGCTAATAATATTGGCAAAGAAACAATAGGTTCAGATGGGTGGCCCAATAGACTGGAAAGGGCACTGCAGAGTTGGACATCAGGAGACCTGGGCTTTCATCTTAGTCTAACACAGATCCTTTGGGTGACCCTGGGAAAATTCCTTAAATAGAGAAAGAAAGGGAGGGAGGAAAGAAGGAAGGAAGGAAGGAAGGAAGGAAGGAAGGAAGGAAGGAAGGAAGGAAGGAAGGAAGGAAGGAAGAAAAGAAGGAAGGAAA
>NW_025371371.1:0-3267 GCF_016433145.1 Gracilinanus agilis | reverse complement strand
AGGAAGAAAAGAAGGAAGGAAAGAAGGAAGGAAAGAAGGAAGGAAGGGACAGAGGGAGGGAAGGAAGGAAGGAAGGGTTTGTGGAGGCTTCCTGGTAAAATGTAAGGAAGATTAGATTGGAAATGAGAAAACCTAGGTTTCAAAAGCAATCTCTTCTCATTGCTCCTCGTGTGACCTTGAAAAAGTCACTAACCTCTCCAGCCTCATTTTCACTACCATAAAATGAGGGAGTTGGACACAGTGACCTCTCAGGAGTTTTCCAGTTTTAGGTCTATTGCCCTCTGGTCCTGTTGCACTGCTTTAAGCCTGAGCTATGTCCTTCATCATGTGCTCTTGCCTGTTTATACTCCACAATATCTCTTCATCAACTTTTGGGATGAAATTTTGGTTCCTTAGCAAAAATGAGAGGTAGCATGTTTCGGAAGATTTCAAGCACTGGACTGACACCCCAGAGGCATGAATTTTCACTTCATGTAAAATCAGTTCACTTCCCATGGTAGGATCTCAGTTTCCTCATATGTAAGTTGAAGGATTCCTACAAAACTAACCCACATTACCTGTGTGTTACTGTCCTTTCCTGGACCTCAGTTTCTGCATGTAGGCTTCAATGATCCTTTGACCTCTATCTGGTCTCTAGTTTCTGGATTTATAAAGTCATGGGACCGGAAGGTTTCTCACTGGCTTTGAAGGTTCCCTCCAGTTCTAAATCTATATTTTCCTGATCCCATAAGCTCCCGGGGAACAGAGGGGCTCCCCCTGCTCCAGAAGCCGACATCACTTCCATTTATTCCCCTTTTGATAAACCTTAATCTAGCCTGTACTTGCTACAGGAAAACTAATCCGCCTTTCCTCTCTTCCCATTGCCAGTCATTTCTTCCCCTGTAATTTGTAGATATAAAGGCTTTCGAGGGCTTACACTCTGAGTGCTGAGGGATTCTTTCTGTGGGGGCTTCCCTGGGAGCTAATTGGTATTGGATTAGAGCTTCAAACAATGGAATTGTAGCAGAGAGAACACTGGAATTGAGAATTGGGAGCTCTGGGCTCTGAGATCTGATCTCTTGATGTTTGAGAGATGGCATGGAGCAGCAGATATATACCACTGGGCTCGGATCCTGCAACAATCAGTCAGATGTTTATTTGTCTGTGGGAAATCTACTTTCACCTCTCTGATAGGCTCTGTCTCCTCATCTGTAAAGTGAACAACTAGCACTCTCAGAGATATAGCAGGGATATATTAGGAAAGTGTCCCTTGGAGTCTCAGAGGACCTGGGTTCAAATTCCCCACTCTGCCCCTTAGTAGCTGTGTGACCTTGGGTCTCAGTTTTCTCATCCTTAAAAGAAGCCTTTCTGATTACCGCTAATTTCTCCTCTCTGTATCTTATTTGTACATAGTAATTAGCATGTTCTTTTCCTCCATTAGACTTGTGGGAAAAAAGGAATTTATTATATAGTATTCAACAATAAACAAAATGAAAAGGAAAAAAAAATCTTTTAGCCAAGTGAGCAGAGCACAGAGAGCCAGAGACCCACACCTGCAGCACTTCACCAAAAAAAAATTTAAAAAGCAAGCTACGAGCCCCGCAGAGTGGGTCTCAGCCAAATTTATCTCCCAAGCCTCAGTACGTCAAATGAGGATTTAACTTAAAAGGATGCTGGGAATGTAGCTCAGGTGTGGCCAATTTTCCATCTGCACAGACTCTAAGGTCCTTGAGGGCAATGGCCATCTTCTGCCTTCTTTTATAACCTCAGGGCTTGTGACAATGTCTAGTACACCATAGGTGCTTAATTAATGCTTGTTAACCAGAAGGCTGAATAAAGGTTCTTTGCTTTAAATCTATGAAACTATAATAATATATATCCTATATACATTATTATATATATAATATGTGATATATATTATCCTATATATGATCCTATAATAATAATAATAATAATTGCATTTCCTTTTTAAACTGAGGACATTTGTAAGAAAAGTACTTTGTACACTGTGGGCTGGAGTTTATTGTCATTTTCATTGTCCATTAAGAGGTGATGTCAGATACAAACCCAGCAGTAACCATCCACCAAACAAATGAATAGAAGTGGAAAACAGCCATTGTTAGAGGAATTGTGGAAAGACAGGAATATTATTGCATTGTAGAAACTGTGAATTGGTACAACCCTTCTGGAAAGCAATTGGGGATTACTCAATTAAAGTAATTTAAATGGTCATGTCCTTTGACCCAGAGATTCTACTACTTCCTCCTAATATCTTTGAGTTATGACTTTTGTTCCAACTGTGGTGAGTCTGGCCTATGTCTCTAATACCAGAAATTAGTGACTCTGTCCTGGAGAAAGATACTTGTCTTTTCCTATAGAGAACTCCAATCCAGTTTTCCAAAAGACATCAAGGGAGACTGAGAAGAGACAGGTCTGTGGGGGTCTATCCATGATCCCCTTCCTACTGAATTGGTAATCCAAAGAGCTAGGTTCAGATCCCAGCTCTTCCACGTATTGATTCGAACTCAGCTCTTTGGACTCCAACAAGTGTTCTTTTCATGGTGGATTACTCCAACCCGCTGAATGAATGAATGAGTAAATGAATATAGAGATCCAAGGCTCTCTGCTTTACAGAGACAAACATGTGCTAAGCAGTCATTGTTCTCTCCCAGGTTTCTGAGTCAGTCTGTGGTACAGTCAACACATCTCACCTCCTGGCCCCACCCCGGAACATAAAGCAATTCTCCTTGGGAGTCTTCTCTTAAAGGAATGTAAAGTGGAAAAAATGATGGCTTTGGAATTGAGCTATGGAATATCATTTTCCTTTTTAGGAGCCAAGCTGAATATAAGGTTTCAGGCCAAAGGGGGAAAAAGGTGGCAGGGGGTCACCAGATTCCATTTTGTTTCTGAAACTTTTGTACAGACACGCACCCACATCTCCCAGCCATAAGTTTCTGGAATGCATGTCTCGCCTAGGATGCCTTAAATATATCGTTTACATGTAAGACCCTTAGAAGCTGGCTTGCTTGAAACCAGTTCAGATGATTGTGGGGAAAATAAACATACCATCTAGCTAGTTTTTCTAGAGTAATGGGCTCTCCTTTCCCCTGTAAATACCAGTTCCCATATTTATGCATTTGTAATTAAGTTATAGTTTTATCTTAAATTAACTTACTCCCCAGGAAAGCTTGACCCAAATCATGTCTTCCCTTCTTCCTTCCTTCCTTCCTTCCTTCCTTCCTTCCTTCCTTCCTTCCTTCCTTCCTTCCTTCTTTCCTTCCTTCCTTC
>NW_025371370.1:1704-3385 GCF_016433145.1 Gracilinanus agilis | reverse complement strand
GAATTTGGATTCTATGCCACTTGGTGCATACATGTTGAGCAATGTTATTTCCTCATTGTCTATACTGCCTTTAATCAGGATGTAATGACCTTCCCTGTCTTTTTTAATCATATCTATTTTTACTTTGGCTTTGTCAGAAATCATAATAGCCACTCCTGCCATCTTTTTCTCATTTGATGCTCAAAAGATTTTGCTCAAGCCCTTAGCCTTAAACTTGTGTATGTCCACCTGCCTCATATGTGTTTCTTGTAGACAATCTATGGTAGGATTTTGGTTTCTAATCCACTCTGCTATTTGCTTCCATTTTATGAGTAAGTTCATCCCATTCAACATTCAGAGTTATAATTATCAGTTGTGCATTCACTGACATTTTTGTATCCTCCCCTAGTTCTACCTCTTCTTCTTACACTATTTCTTTTTAAACCAGTGGTTTGCTTTAAGCCGGTAACCCTTATCCCCTCCCTTGATTAACTTCCATTTCTATCCTCTCCCTTGTTATTCCCCTGTTTTTATTTTTAAAGGCCTAATGAATTCCCTCCCCCTTCTTCTCTCCTCCCTTTTTTTGACCTCCCCACTCCCCTGCTCCCCTTGGTTTATCCCTTCTGACTTTCTCAGTAGGGTTAGATAGAGTTTTATATCCCAATGGATAATATAGCTACTCTTCCCTCTCAGGGTTAATTACACTGAGAGTAAGGTTTAAATATTACCTCTTAATGCTCTCTTCCTCTCCTTCTTATAATAGTATTTGTCCCCTCCCCTTCCCATGCCCTCTTTGTGTGTAATAGAATATTCTTTTTTTTATTCAATCAAGTTTCTCTTGGTGTCCCCTACTATTCACCCCCCTCTTTGCAAACCCCCATATCATCTTAGACCATTTTGTATTCAACCTCTCCCTATGAATTATTCTTCTGATTACTATAATAGTGAATAGAGTTTACTACAGAGAATTATACATAGCATTTCTCCACATAGGAATACAGATAATTAGATCTTATTGAAGCCCTTAAAGAGGCAAATTTAAAAAATATGAGTTTTCTTTCTTTCCCCTTTGTTTCTTATTTACCTTTTTATGCTTCTCTTGATTTTTGTGGTTGGATATCAAACTTTCCTTTTAGTCCTGGTCTTTTCTGTGCAAATACTTGGAAATCTTCTAACCTGTTGAAAGCCCATACTTTCTCCTGGAAGTATATAATCAGTTTTGATGGGTACTTGATCTGTTTTGAAGACCAAGTTCTCTTGCCTTTCTGAATATCATATTCTAAGCCTTGCGGTCTTTTAGCGTGGAGGCTGCCAGATCCTGTGTGATCCTTATTGGTGCTCCTTGATATCTGAATTGTCTCTTTCTGGCTTCTTGTAAAATTTTTTCTTTTACTTGGAAGCTCTTGAATTTGGCTATTATATTCCTGGGGATTGTCTTTTCTGGGTCTAGTGTAGAGGGTGATCTATGGATCCTTTCAATGTCTATATTGCCCTCTTGTTGTAGAACTTCAGGGCAATTTGGCTAAATAATTTCTTTTAGTATGGAGTCCAAATTTCTATTAATTTCTGCTTTTTCTGTAAGACCAATGATTCTCAAATTGTCTCTTCTAGACTGGTTTTCTTGGTCTGTCACTTTCTCATTGAGATATTTCATGTTTCCTTCTATTTTATCAGTCTTTTGACTTTGTTTTATTTGTTCTTG
>NW_025371370.1:0-1696 GCF_016433145.1 Gracilinanus agilis | reverse complement strand
GTTTTCTTGGTCTGTCACTTTCTCATTGAGATATTTCATGTTTCCTTCTATTTTATCAGTCTTTTGACTTTGTTTTATTTGTTCTTGCTGTCTTGAGAGATCATTGGCTTCTAATTGCTCAATTCTAACCTTTAGGGAATGGTTTTCGGCTATAATCTTTTGATTTTCCTTTTCAATCTAGTCATATCTGGTGTTCAATTTGCTTATAAGTTCTTTTGATTTCTGAGCCTCACTTTCCAATTGCAAACTTCTGCCTTTTAAACTGTTATTTTCTTGCCTGATTTCCTTTTGAGCTATTTCCCATTTCTCTAGCCAAATCTTTTCCAACTTTCTCGTCATCTCAGATTTGAACTCTTCAAGAGCTTGTGACTAGTTTTCATTATTTTGGGAGGGTCTGGATGTGATTGCTTGTTTGTTCTCCTCTTCTGTTTGCTCTGTTGTCTGGATTTTCTCTGTGTAAAAGTTGTTGAGTGTTAAAGATTTCTTCTTCTTGTTAATCTTTCTCTTCTGGACTTCCTGATTCTGGGTTGCCATTTTAAGCCCAGCCCTTTCTCAGCTTTATCCTCATGCTCAGGTTCTGTCTGCGCTCTTTAGGCTCCTGAGGTCTCAGGTCTAGTTATTCTCAAGGTCAAGCCTCATGGTGGTCCCCCTTGCTTGATTCTCTGCAGGAGGCTCCTTTACACGTCCCAGGGCGCTGCTTCCCATCTGTACTGGTTCCCCACTCAAGGTTTCAGAGCCTTCACTTGAGCCTGTGTCTGCCTCCACCTGAGCCTGCGTTCAGTGTCAGTGCTCAATGTCCGAGCTCGTTCTTTAGCCTTTTGGGGTCTTAAGTCTTGCTGCTCTCAGGAGCAGGCCCTGGAGCTTCCAGTGACTCAATGAGTGCCCCAAACTTGCTCTACTTCTTTTGCGCTGGCTTTGGCACTGTAGGTGGTATGTGTGTGTGTATGGGGGGGGTGGTTGCTGAGCCCGCGATTTAATGAGAGCTGTTTCACCCCTTTATAGCATGGAAATGCCCCGATTCCATGTACTTTCCACGCTGAGCCCTGTTGTGGGGTCCCTCCGTTTGTCTGGATTTGTTTTTATATCCCCTTGAGGAGTCCTGTATGTTTTGGTTAGGAGAGGTTACGCTCTGCTTTTTACTCTGCCTCCATCTTAACCTGGAAGCCCTGCTTTCCATTTCTTACAGTGTAGTAGTATCCCACATATGGCCCAACTTGTTTAGCCATTCCTCACTTGATAATTATCAAAGAGAGCTGCTGTAAATATTGTAGAGCATATAGGTTCTTTTCGTTTCCCCCTTATTACCTTAGGAAACAAACCTCATACTGGTATTTCTGGGTCAAAAGGCATTCACAATTTTATAATTTTTTGGGTGTAATTCCAGATTGCTCTCCAAAATGGTTGAATCAGTTCCCAGGTCCACCCACAGTGTATTAGTATTCCCATTTTCCCACATCTCCTCCAATATTTGTGGGTTTCTAAGTTGATATGTGGCTTACTTATGTATGGGGTAGTGGCCCTTTCATAACACTGGGTCCAGATGAGCATGCTGATAGATGGATTTGGAGCTAAGAAAAATATTTCTAATGAATAATTATCAACTTGTACAAGTTTTAATCTTGCTAGAATAGATCCAATATGTGGGGAAAATAAAATTAAAACATATGTATGATATGATATATGTATAATATAATAT
>NW_025371369.1:0-7992 GCF_016433145.1 Gracilinanus agilis | reverse complement strand
CGGGGGGAATGCACTGGGGGCTGAAAGAAGAGAGTGGCGGCTCCCAGGGGGCCAGTAGTGAATATGGTGAGAGAGATGACGAGTGGAGGGCTCCAACCCTGGAAGTGGAGGGTTCTGGTCGGGCTCTAAGTACAGGCTTTGACTTGGAGAAATAGGGACGTGCCAGAAAACAATAGAATTGGGGAATTGGACAGCTGTGACAGGCAGGGGCCGGGGGGGCACAGTGAAGAGGGGACTCGGGGAACATGGAGAATGTGTGTGTGAGTGTGTGTGTGTGTGTGTGTGTGTGTGTGTGTGTGTGTGTGTGTGTGTGTGTGTGNGTGTGAGTGTGTGTGTGTGTGTGTGTGTGTGTGTGTGTGTGTGTGTGTGTGTGTGTGGTGTGTGTGTGTGTGTATTGAAGAACTGTAACAGGAAGGAGGGAGGTTAATAACAGGAGGATGGTGGGGGAATCAGAGACGGGAAGGGAGTGCTTGGGAAGTGAAGGATTCGGAGACGGCTGAGTAGTGGTGCTGTGAGGAGAGGGCAAATTAGGGAAGGAAGGATAGAGTTATGTCAGGAGGAGGAAGGATTGGGGTCTGAAGGGAGGAGGACTGGGGGATGGGAAAAGTAGGAGATGGGAGAAGTGTAGGATTATGGTAAACAAGGACTGTGAGGAAGGGGTAGAATAGTGGGCTGTGACAGGAGGGGGAGCTGGGAGGACTGGGGAAAGCATCGGGGCCAGTAGGGAATTGTAAGAGGGGAATAAAGGATTCTGAGAGTAGACTGGAGGATGGGCTTCTGGGAGATGGTGGAGCATATGTGTGTCGGGTGAAAATAGAGATTGAAAAAAACCAAAACCACTGGTGTGGGTCAGGGACCAAATTGAACTCCAAATGAGGGAAAATGCAGGGATCTCTGCAGAAGAGAAAATTCTTCCTTGTGGGTAGATTTGTGGGGAGGTGGGGCTACCTGTGTCTACAAGCTCCAATTCACCCAGAAGACTTGGGAGAGGAAGCAAATATTGGAGGCTGGAAAGACTGCTGCCTCTTTCAACACAATCCTCCCCATTCCTCCCCCCTCCCCTCAACTCCTAATACTGCCCTAAACCACACAGGCTGGAGTTGGTTTAATTTCCCTGAAAAGGGTCCCTGGGAGTGACTGGGATATTATGGGGAATACCAGCACTTGACCTCTGGAGAGCAGGGATTGGAAACAGCTCTGAATTGTTAAATTGCAAAGGTAGAGATGAGAGGGATGGATGTGTACTCTCTGTCCCTGGAGAGTCAAAGAGGAAAGTCACTTTTTTTGGTGATTTGAAGAAAGGAGATTGGTTAACTAGAATGAGTTTCAGGACTGAATTGTAAACAGCTTGGAGAACTAGGAAGACACTGGACCAAGTAGGTACAGTCAGGCCCCAGGGTGGAAGTTCCACCCTAGAATCCATTAACTTTAGGTTTAGATTTCTTTTTTTTTTTCATTCTTTTCAGTAGGAGACTCACATGAATATGGGAAAGAGTTCAGAATCATCTAATCTTAGCATATTTGAATAGCTTCAAGGAAACTATGGAATATAGAATGTTAGAGCTAAGAGGAACCTTAGAACATGGCCAGGCAAAAAAATAGATTTTTAAATAGCCCCAGGCATTGTGCCAAATTCTGGGAAGACTAAGAAAGGCAAACATATAGCCCCTGCCCTCAAGGAACTCACAGTCTAAGGGGGAAACCACATATAAATAACTAAGTACACTCAAGATATACACATACTAGATGGAAGGTAATCTAACAGAATACTGAAATGTCAGAAGTGGGAGGGACCTTAAAATATAGAAAGTTAAAACTAGGAAGAACCTTAAAAGATAGAATGCCAGAGCTGGAAGGCACCTTACATCATAGAATGTTAGAACTGAGATGGACCTTAGAACAGAAAATGTAGTAGGAAGAGACTTCAGGGCACTGAAAGTTAGAGCTAGAAAAGATGTTAGGAGAGAGAATATTAAATGGAAAAGGATCTTAGGACCTAACATATCAGAGCTAGAGGAGACATTAAACCTAGAACTAGAAGGGGCCTTAGAACACAGAATGTCAAATTGGAAAGAAACCTTAGAATATACAATGTTAGAACTGAGAGAGACCTTAAGCAAGTTTGGAATTGGAAGAGACCTTAGAATGAAGAGCATGGAATATCAGAGCTGGAAGGGAGGAACCTTAAAGCACAGACTTGGAATGTTAGAACTAGAAGGGACTTTAGAACACAGACCTGAAATGTCAGTATTGGATGGGATTTTAGCCCAAAGAATTTAAACTGTTCCTCGGTGGTTACCCATTTCAACCCCTTCCTGAAGCATAATTGCACCATCAATATATATTCCAGTCTACATAAGCTTTTCTTCACAGACCCATCTAGAGTTGACCCCTTTCATACAGAAGGCTACCATGTCTCTACTGACACTGCATGATCTCCCTTTTCCCCACCCCCACCCCTCCATTGTGCTGAAGTTCACTCTACTTAATTCACTTAAAGTCAAGAAATACCTCTCTTTGTAGATTCCATGGTGGCTAGCAATGGACCTTGACTTGATAGGTCTCAATAGCCTATAAAAGGTCCTCTCCACCACAGATCAAAAAACTTAGAGCTGGAAAGGACCTTAGAGATCATTTAGTCCAACCATGTCATTGACTAAGGATGAAACCAGGGCTCAAAAAGGCCTGGCTGGACTCACACAAGTTACAGAGGCAGAATTCAGTCTCTATTTGAATCTACCTGACTCCAGATTCAAGCCTTTAGAGCTCACTATATATTCCAGAGTTCAGCTTTGTGGAGGAGTTGGCATTGGAGCTGGCAAGACCAAGTACTTGCCATGGGTTGTTGCCAGAAATGAGGAAGAGGGTATTCTGACCATGGGACACAATGTGGGTAGTTTGAAAAAGCAGGATGAGTTTCTTCTGGTCAGTGCCAGTTTGGCCAGAAGGAAGGTCCTATCTATCCCCTTTTAGAACCTTGGTCTCAGTCCCAGTTTAGGCTTACTGTTAAGCTTGGTATGATAAACATGTTGTGGCTGGTTGCTTAGCAATGAGGAAGGCAGCCGGCTGTATGAATTTTTCATCAAGAAATTAGCATGGGTTATTTCAGGGAGATGTGCAGAACACTGCCTACTGGAGATGAAAAGCATCCTTGGAAACCTTTGACATGTTGACAGTTTGCTCCCTGAGGTTGTACTCAAAGGGCAAGCCTGGAGTCAGCTGAAGTCGGATGGCTCTCTTCAATTTCTCCTACTGGTAAGGCATGGGAGTCCTCATGATAATGGCTTCTGTTCACCACAGAGTCAATAAACACCTTTCACTTTATTCCAACCCAAAGCATTTTTATGATCTTGGCATTTTTCAGGCTTTTAATCACAGACCACTGGCTGTGGTCAATTGTACTGGAGAGACACAAAGAGAAACAGAAAATAGGGAGAGGAGAAAAAAGTGAAGGGAGGGGAGGAGAGGAGAGAGGTTTTGACTGAAAGAGGTGGAGAGGTAAATAGACAGAAAAATAAGGTAGAAGAGAAGACTGAGGAGAGAGAAACCAAATGAGAAAGTAGAGAGATAGGGAGAGGAAAAGGAAGAGGAGAAAGATGGAGTTGACGGGTAGAGACAGAGAAAAATGGGGAGGGAGAAGGGAGAACTAAAGACTGAAAGGAAAAAAAAGAGCAGGATTAAAAAAAACAAGAAAAGCAGTAGAATGGAGGGAGATAGAAGAAAGCAGATGGAAAAGAGAGGAAGAAGGAGAAGGGTGGAGAAGGTAGAAAGGAGAAACATGAAAGAGACCAAAATTTAGAGAGAGAAGTGAGGAAATAGTGGGATGAGGAGAGGAAGAAGATGAAAAGGAGAATCAGACAGAATTGGGAAGAGGAGGGGAGTAATGGGAAAAAAACAGGAGAGGAGATAGAGAGGAATCAGGGGAGAAAAGAAATAAACTGAGAAGGGAAAGGAGATGAGGAGAGATGGAAAAAGAATAGAAGGAGAGCAAAGAGACTGAAAAGGGAGAAATAGACAATGAGAGGAAAGAGACTGAAAAGGAAAAGAGAAGAATTGGAAATAGCCCACAAAAGAGGCCAATGGAAACAAGGAGGAGGTAGCAAGAGAGAATATCCAAATGGTCTGATATTGTGACCTATGCGTACCATGAAGAAAGGGAAAGAAAGAAAAGAGAGAATTAGATTAATCAGAAGGAAAGAGAGATATGGAAACTGAAAATTAATTGGATCTAGTAAGAGAAAGAAAGGCAAGGAGGATGGAAGATGCTGTAGAAGAAGGAAGAGGATGAATTAGACCAAAACAGAGGGAAAGGCAAAGGAAGACAGAGACCAAGACAAAAATCAGAGGAAGAAAGGAGTGGTCAATATCAGTGGCATATGCTCTCTTTTCACCACCTTCACCAGAGAGGATCACATTTTTCTGTGTCTCCTAATAACTTCAGAGCAGTTCATCTATCATTCCTATCATCAATTTTCCTATGCTCATTCCTCACTAATAAATTGTATAAAACCCTTTTGGGGTTGGGGTGGAAAATAGCCTCAGAGATGAATTATAATGACTGATGAGTCCTAGCTCAATTTCTTCTAGCAGGATTCATTTCTAAGCAGTATGATATAGCAGGTAAAATCTTCGATTTTGAGTTAGAAGACCTAGGGTCTCATTTCATCTCTTCCATTATGGATCCTTTGTCAAGTCACTTCCTATCAAAGGATCTTCCTTTATAAAATGATGGACTTGGACCAATTAACCACTAAGGTTCTTACTGGCTATAACTCTCTGATCTTTTGAATCCTTGTCAAATAGGCAAAAACAATAGTTTTAGGACATTTAACTGGGCATACAAAAGTGGGCATAGACACAATTATATTTAAAGTGCTAGGGTAGTTAGGTGGGTGGAGGCTTGGCATCAGGGAGACTCATTTTCATGAATTCAAATCTGGCCTCAGACATTTATTAGCTGTGTGACCCTGGGTAAGTCTCTTCACCCAATTTGCCTCAGTTTCTTCATCTGTCAAATGAGCTGGAGAAGGAGGAAATGACAAACCAGTCCACTATCTCTGCTAACAAAACCATAAACGGGGTCACAGAGTCAGGCATGACTATATTAAATGGCTGAAGAACAACAACATGTACCAGTCACTTTGTCAAGCTCTGGAGATACAAAGAAAGTCAAGGACATGGTCCCTGCCTTCAGGACAGTTTAACTTGAACCCAGTCTCCTAACTCTAGGTTCCTATCAAAGCCTGGAGCAGCCCAGCTTCCTCCCTCCCTCTCTCTTTATTATTGTCTCATTTCTTTGTGCCTTTGTAACATTGTCAGAAAAACCATGAACTTCTAGTCCTGTATGAAGTCTGCTTAGTGAGGCAGAACCAGCCCTCCCTTCTTGTCAACTCGACCCTGCCAAGAAGACCCAGGAATCTTGGGGTGGGGTTGGAAAGGCCATTGTGTTCAAATTTAATGAGGATCTAAGGCTTAAAGAGGACAATGGACAGAGTAGAGGCAGTTCTCAGAAGCCAGGACACTCATAATTCAAATGTAGACAATATGTTAGAAGTCCTGAGTTTGCTTCCAGCCACTTAGTGTGGACCAACCACTCTAAAACCTCAATTTCCTTGTCTTTAAAATGGGAATAAGAACATTTGCCTTCCCTAGCTCACAGTGCTGCAAGTGTGAAGAGACTAGGTCATGAAGTATGGCTGCTAAGTAAGGGTCAGCAGCTGGTGTAGACCCTTGTACCAAATCCCCTTCCTCAACTACATCCTCCTCCCAAACTCAGCAGCATGTGACAGGTATTCTGTGTCTCCTGTCTTAGCACAGTGCCTCACACATGGTACTCATTTAATAAATGCTCATCAATTGACTGCCTGGTGTCTCGATTTTCTCATATCTACACTAGGAAATCATTTTGTAAATTCAAGAACATGACATAAAGAAGAGAAATGGCATTTGAGAGGAAGGGCTTCTAAACACACTGGACTTGGAATTAATTTACCTCCATTTGAGTCTCTTATGATCCCTAAGTGAGCCTAGATAATAGAGATGGGAGGGATTTCAAAGGCTACAATTGCCTTTCTTCCCAATTTTACAGATAAAGAAACTGAGACCCAAGAAGCAAAGTATCTCACCTAAGGTCACACATAAGATCATATATCTAGAACTAGAAGGGACCTCAGAAGTCATCTAGTTAAACCTTTATCTTTCCATATTTTATGGATGAGGAAATAGACCAAAGCAAAGAGAAATGACTTCTCCTATGCCCCACTGGTAAGTGGCTTTGGAATTGGCCTGGGTTCGAATGTCTGCTGACCCATTCCAAAGCCAAGGCTCCATCATGACCTTGATTCTTCTAGGGTGTAGTTCTATGCCTCTATACATATTATTTTACCTTTCTGCTTTCCAGTATTATCCTCTGTAAAGTGAGCATGATACTGCCTATTTGACTGGATTATAGTCAGGAAAGAGCCTTGTAGAAGGGTAATCCATTCTTTGTTGATGTATGAGGCAGCCTCAGTACTCAAAACAAGTATTTCCTGTGCAGTGAAGTGGAAAAAAGCAAAGGTACCAGGCTTCATTTATTCAACAAATATTTACTGAGTGCCTGAGAGGGTACCAGTTCTGTATAAACAAAAAAAAAGTAGAATAATGCATTAATGGAAAGAAAAGGTTTTCATTTCTCTCATTTTGTTGAGATTAAGTGAAGATAAGAAAGAGCAAGTGACTTGGGTTGAAGTCTCTTGTTAGCTCAGTCACTTAGTATCTGATGATTGTCCAAATGTTGGTAAACACCCACTTGCATCCCTTCTTGGGCTTTCAGTTTCCTCATTTATGAAAGTGGAAAGAACCTTGGCTTTCAAGTCAGAGGACCCAGGTAAGATCCTGCATCTAACACTACCTGTTGAACATCAGGGAAAGTCAGTCCATCTCCCTGGGACTCAGTTTCCCAATGTACAAAATGAGGGGGTTAGACCAAATGGCCTCTGAGATCCCTTCTTGACTCTAGACCTCTGGTCCTCTGATGCTAGATCATCTCTAAGGTCTCTTCTACTCCCTATGATCCTTTTTCCTCTCAGATTTCCAAGAAAAATGGGTTGTGATTAAATGAGATATCAGTGCTCCTGAACGGCGATGAACCATAGAAACGTGAGCTGCCTTTAATGAGAGCATAGCCTTGCCTCCTTGCTGCCTCTTCCAGGGAAGGGCCTTTTGAATCCCATATTTAAGAGCTTTTTCCCACCCACTCCATGCTGGAGAGTTCCCTGTCTGGCCTTCTCTCTTCCATGGCTCATTCCCAGGGCCAGCAACTCCAAAGAAATGAAAGGACAGGCCTTCCCGGGAGGGATCAGAGAAGCAAACTGGCCAGGCGGCTCCCAGACACAAAGCCAGGCAGGGCCATCTCGGGCTCAGCCAGTGTGGGCAAATGCGTCAGGCAGAGGGAAGCCATCTTTCCCCAGGCAGCTGAAACAGACCTTTTTAGCCTGTTGATGAGCAATAACACCCGATTAAATGTCTGTGACACAAGTAGACCCACAGAGAGAGTTTTTGATGGGGGTGTGGGGGAACAGGAGAGCTTTTCTCTAATTCAGTTAAGGAAGGATGCTGGTAGGGCTGGACACTGACTGGCCCTCATTTGCTTCCCCCACTTCCCCATCTTCCTGTCCCAAGAAGCCTCAAAATCTTTAGCTAGGGATATTTTTAGGCAAAATTCTGTTCCTTAGAGATGATGGTCTTATCTGTTAACTGAAAAACATGGGATCATCCATGCAGAGACTGAGAACCTTGGGCTCAATGCCTGGCTTTGCCACTTTCCCACCTGTGAGACCTGGTCTCTCTCTCTCTCTCTCTCTCTCTCTCCCTTTATTGCTTTCTCTTTGTCTCTCTCTCCCTCCCTTTCTCTCTCTCTCTCCCTTTATTGCTTTCTCTCTGTCTCTCTCTCCCTCCCTCCCTTTCTCTCTCTCTCTCTCTCTCTCTCTCTCTCTCTCTCTCTCTCTCTCT
>NW_025371368.1:0-4234 GCF_016433145.1 Gracilinanus agilis | reverse complement strand
TTCCTCCTCCTCTTCCTCCTCCTCCTCCTCCTCTTCCTCCTTCTTCTTCTTCACTTAACAGATGCATTTACTCTAACCAAAAGCCCAAGCAGCACCTTGCCACTCCCTCAGTGGTTTCCTATCACCTTCAAGATAAAATAGGAATTGTCGTAGCCTTTAGAGCGCTTTGCACTTCCACTCACCTTCACACACTCCCCATTCTAGCCTGACTGGCTCCCTGGCCATTCCTCACATTCTCTTTTCTATCTCCGTGCTTGCTCTCGTGTCTGGAATGCAGCCTTTCCCTGCCTTACCTCTTAGCTTCCTGAACTTCAAAGCTCAGCTCAAATACAAAATGGCCTTTCCCACGAGTGCCTCCCCTCTTCCTCCTGAACCCTGCAGCTGTGTAAGTGTTATTTCCCCCCAATAAAACTGTAGCCTCTGGCTGCAAGAAGGTGAACTCTGAGGCTGAGGACAGCTTTGTTTTTGTCTTTGTGTCATCAGCGCCTTGCACAGTGTCTGTGCTGCTTTGTAGGCTTTTAATGAATGCTTGTTGGTTGAGTGACTGAACAGCCCCCCCACGATTGTGCTTAGACATCTGGTCCTCAGTTCTCTGGACCGAATGTACTTAAGCTCTAAATTTGAAGCTTGAAAGGAAAGCGTAAAAATAAACGCTAACTTGTTCCATTACACGACACTGATTCTATCTCCATCTTCTCTTCTCTCAAAGATTGGAACCCACATTTTCATTCTTTCCTTTGTGCTCATAGTAGCCTTTCCCTTTTAGTTTAAAACGTGGAGCACCTAACTAGGTGTATTGGAGGGGGACGAGAATGTGATGTGAATCCCTTAAAATCAACCTTGAAACAATTGACTCAAGCAGGCTGGCACTGCCTCTTCTTCCTGGAGGCTATGTTAGCATGTACTGGACAGCATTCAATAGATATTGGGGGGTCATGATTAAGGGACCAGTGTTAACAGCTCCAGTGAGAATTCTTGGATGCACAGCTCCCCTAAGTATCAGAAGGGGAAACGAAGCACATTGAGGAGCTGCTCCCACGTTTTCCTAATAAAAGACAAGTATGAATCTCTTTTTCAGATTTAAAGTTTTCGTTTTTGTGTCTTCTATGCAGAGATAATTTGGTATGGTGGATTGAAACCTTGTCTTAGAGCCAGGAAGGCTTGGGTGCAAATCATGCCTGTCTGGCAATATGACTTTGGGCAAGTCAGGTGACCTAGAGCAATGATGGTGAACCTTGTAGAGACTGAGTGCCCAAACTGCAACCCTCACATGGCATGTGAGCCCCCTGCCTTTCCCCAGATGAGGGTGAAGGAAATGCTGCCACTGGGCTCCTAGGCAGAGGGGCGGGTGAAATGAGGAATGTCCTCAGGTACATATGGAGAGGGGGAAGGAAGCAGCCCCCTCCGACACACATACGTGCCATAGGTTCACCAACACGGACCTACTGAGCGCTCTAAAGATTTCATGTTGCACAGGAAGTGCCAACCTGCATTGATAGGAGGGGAGGCTCCTCATCTGGGGATTCCCTATATCTGTGAGATCACAGGTCCTGTCCCTTCGCAACCCTAGATTTTGAAGCTCTAGATTGTTATTATAATGAGGTTAGCTCTGTGGCTATTGTCCTTGTTTTCAGTGAAGTTGCAATAAATAGTTCAATGTCTCTGGCTTTGATTCACATTCCTGTTTAATTTAACTTAACCCCCTCAGAATATATTTTGTGGAATTACCTGTTTGTCTAATGAGCTCTGAACTGGGTAGTTTGGTTTTTAAAGATCATCTTAATAGCTGTAACCCAGGGGGCAGCTGGGTGGCTCAGGGGATAAAGGGCCAGACCTGGAGTTGGGAGGATTTGGGTTCAAATCTGGCCTCAGACACTTCCCAGCTATGTGACCCTGGGTGAGTCACTTAACCCCCATTGCCTACCCTCTTATTGTTCTGCGTTGGAATCAATACATAGTATGATTCTAAGACAGAAGACAAGAGACAATGCCAAATAGCTATAGCCCCAAGGATGATGCTGTTAACTGACCCGTAAATCAGTAAACAAACATTTATGGAAGTTCTTCTGTGTGCCAAGAACTGGTCGATTCAATAGGCAGTTGAGCACAGCCCTCCACTAGCCCAGCCGTCTCGTTTTCCCTTGCTTTGTAGGCTTGCTGTGGAATTTGTCCTCCAGTGATAAGCTCAAGAACCTGATCATTACGGAAGCTCTGCTAACGCTGACAGACAGTGTCATCGTCCCCTATTCAGGATGGTCTGAAGGTGACTATCCCAAAGCAAACGGTTTGCTGGATTTTGATATATTCTACAATGTCACGGGATGCCTAAGGTAAGGCCGTTTTCTCCTCCTTTTCCAGTCGTCTCGTTCCCTTTCGGTACATCCTGTAGGCACTGTCTCTGGAGCTTTAGGAAACCTTCTCCAGCCACCTGCAGAGGCAGCCGAGGGAGGGGAAGAGCAATGAAAACTCTTTAATATCACCCTAATAACGCCATGCTAATAATAATGCGGTAATGGTCCTCTGAAGCCCTATTCCAGCGTTTCCTTGTGGGGCTGCAGGGACCTCGCGTGGTTAAAGCACGAGCCCTGATACAGCCTCATGGAATAGAAAGGACTTCAATACGGGTTGTCCATCCAAATTGGAGGATAAATCTTGATAGGTTTAGTGAGGCCCGTCATCACCAAAGGGGTCGCTACGAGGCGAATATTGTTGGCCAGAGCCCCGGAATTCTTCTTGACTATCTGCTGCGGTGATACCGGTGCTCACCCTCTCTTTCCCTGTGCTCTCACCATGCTGGCTTTTTGTGACACACAGGACTTCCTCCTGGCTCCCCTCTTACTTGTATGACCGCTCCTTGGTCTCCTCTCCTTTCTCGTCCTCCCCCTTATCCCCCCAGACCATGGGCCTTCCCCAAGACTTTCTCCTGGTCTTCTCTAATCGCCCTCTTTTGGCAACCTCCTCTGCCCATTGGGGTCTACCGGTTTTCTGTAAATAGATGACTACCAGGCCTGTATAGCCAGCCTTAGTCTGTCCCCCGAGCTTCAGCCTTGGATCGCCAAATGCCTGGTGGATATTTCCAAAGACCCTGGTGCCGTTGGGCAAGCAGGAGATAGGGCCGGTCTTAAGGGGAAAGACGATGAGATCGTTTTTAGTCACAGTGAGTTTAATAAGGCTCAGTCTGTCTGTCTGTCCCTGTAAGATCCACCTCCTGCATCAGGCTTTTTCTGCACCCCCACCCCCACCCCTTCCTCCTGAACTACTTTGTATGCATTCGTATTCATTACCTTTATCTTTATGCCGGAGATGTTTTTATATGTGCTTCTTGTTTCCCTCACTGGAAACTGAGCTCAGATGAGGAATTGTTTCATTTTTGTTCTTGCTGTACTGCGGCTCCGTGTGCCTCGCAGATATTTAATAAATGCTTGTTGGCTGATGGAGAAATTGGCCCACTGCAGGCCAGAGTCCCGGCTGGCATGGGATCTGGCCTTGTCCCAGGGCACTGCTTTGGAGGAGGAGCCACGCCGAGCCTCCTGACGACAAAATGGAGTCCTACGCTTTCTTCCTGAAGCAGCAGCCGTTGCTGATTCTCGGAGTCTTCCAGAGATGCTTCTTGGATACTCTGGGATGGGCGGCCTCCTTCCTGGTGTCACTGAAGTCGTAATGTCTTCTGCAGTGCTAATCATTGCTATTGCACTTTGGTTATTAACAATGGGCTGCCCGATCCCAGCCAGAAACAGTACCTGCCCAATTGGGCTTCTCAGAAGAGGAGAAGGCATAAGGTCACGTGAAAAGGAGGAAAAGTGTCTCAGTGGTTAAAGCGGTAGCAATTCCATTTACAGGGTACTTCTAGATCCCTGCATGGCTGAAGATAGCTTGGCCGAATGTGTGCGTGTAAAATGCATGTATATCAGCATCAGGAAGTTGGTGAGATCACAAGTGTTCAAGCGCTCCCATGTGCCGCTTGTCCACTAGTGAGTGACTCATTGTCAACTCTGAATGCACATTTCCAGTTTAAACGTTGCTCCTTCGCTCCGAAGCCTTTGTGATCCCATGTAGCCATTTGTTAGCTCTTAGCCCCCCGCCAGACATCACTTCTGTAAAGCCACTCGGGTTTGTTTTCTTCGCTCTCTCTCTCTCTCTCTCTCCCTCTCTCTCTGTCTCTCTCTCTCTGTCTCTCTCTCTCTGTCTCTCTCTCTCTCTTTCTCTCTCTCTCTCTCTCGCTCTCTCTCTCTCT
>NW_025371367.1:0-5964 GCF_016433145.1 Gracilinanus agilis | reverse complement strand
TTTGATACCTTCAATTTCTTTTTCTTCTCTAATTGCAACTGCTAGTGTTTCTAGTACAATGTTAAATAATAGAGGTGACAATGGGCATCCTTGTTTTACTCCTGATCTTATTGGGAAGGCTTCTAATTTATCCCCATTGCATATGATGTTTGTTGATGGTTTTATATACTGTTTATTATTTTTAGGAAAGGTCCTTCTATTCCTATACTTTTCAGTGTTTTCAATAGGAATGGATGCTGTATTTTGTCAAAGGCTTTTTCAGCGTCTATTGAGATAATCATGTGATTTTTGTTTGTTAGTCTGTTGATATGGTCAATTATGTGGATGGTTTTCCTAATGTTGAACCAACCTTGCATTCCTGGTATAAATCCCACCTGATCGTGGTGAATGATTTTCTAAGTGTGATATTTTTGATGAACTCATACTGGACTTTAGGGATATTTCTAAATTTTTACAATAGATGTTACTATTTTTATAATAATTGGTGCTAAACTCTTTGGCTTATAGTTTGAGGTCTCCACCCTGATAACCTTTTTGAAATTTGGACACTATTTTCATTCTTCTAGTTTTGGGCCCATGCCCTATTTGCTGTGGCCTTTAAAACATCAATGATGGTGACTTAATTGTATATCCACCTGTTATTTTTCATACTGTTGGACAAAACTCATCGAAGTCTGAACTTATTGAGAGTAGTAGGGTGCTCCCTTTCCATCACCATAGTTGTTTTGGGATTCAACTCCCCATGAATCATTTTTGTCATTTCCAGCCCCAAAGTCACACTCTTTGGTGGAGAAATCAGAAGTAAAATGAGAATTAAATAATTCTACATTCTTTTTATTGTATATTATGCCTGTTATATCCAGTTTGAGCTGTGACACTATTCCATCTTGGATTCTCTTCTGTCCTCCTGTAAAGCTGAAAAATCTTTTTGGTGTCCTTAACATTCATGGCCAGCTCCTGTTGACCTTTAGTATTCCTTCTATTATTCTTATAGGACCAGAAAACAGTCTGTTAAGACATTATTCATCTTCATTGCTTGCCTTTGTTTTTATCCTCTTTACATGACTTTCAAAAATCTAAGCTTGTCTTGATGATGCATTGCCATTAGTTTCTTTGAGTTTCTTCTCTTTTTTTTCCTCTTCAGTGATGTTACCATTTGGTTACTCCATATTAGGATTCATGATAGAGAGGAATGCTTGACATATTTTGAATTGTACCCTGGAGTTTAGGAATATAGATTTCAAAAGTTCAGAGGAAGTATATGTAGGATTCTGTAGCCTAAAATTTGACAAAAGATATGGGAAGTTCTCAAGAATAAGACTGAAGACACAAACAAAAACAATTCTGATGAGAAGGAAAAGGGAAAATTATTCAATGCTTTTTCATTGAGCCAGAGACTGATTTAAATATACAGGGAACCTCAGAAGTTTTCCTCACTTCTGCTCCTAATTCAACAATCAGTTTTTTTCTTATAGGTTAAAATCAGGCCCAGAATAGAAGTGCCTCTTGTTACTTTTTGCACATTATCATTAAGGCAAGTCAAGAAATTATTATCTCTTAAAAAAAGGCTGTTCAAAAATATTCATAGCTACACTCTTTGTGGTGGCAAAAAATTGGAAAATACAGGGTTGTCCCTTGATTGGGGAAAAGCTGAACAAACTGCAGTATATGATGGAGGATTTCTGTGTGAAAGGAAGACTTCCAAGAACTGATGCAGAGCAAAATGAGCAGAAGCAAGAGAACCTTGTATACAGAAAGTGAAACACTGTGGAACTATCCAATGTAATGGACTTGACTACTAGTAGCAATGCAATGATCCAGAACAATCCTGAGGGACTTAGGAGAAAGAACGCTATCCGCCTCCAGAGAAAGAATTGTAGGAGCAGAGATACAGAAGAAAAACACATGATTTATCACTTGTTTATATAATTTGGGTATATAATTTGGGGTTTGGGTTTTAAAAAATTGCTCTGTTAGCAAAAGGAGCAGAACCAGGAGAACATTGTACACAGAGCCTGATATACTGTGGCACAGTCACATGTAATGGACTTCTGTACTAGCAGCAATGCAACGACCCAGGACAATTCAGAGGAACTTGTGAGAAAGATGCTACCCACATCCAAAGGAAGAATTGTGGAAACAGAAATGCAGAATAAAAATATGTGATAGGGTTATGATTGGGGTTTTGATGTTAAAAGATCATGCCACTACAGATATGAATAGCACGGAAATAGGTTTTGAACAATGATACATGTATAACCGCTTGTCAGATTTGGGAGGGGGGAGGAAAGAGCGGGGGTAGGTGTGTGGGATCATGAATCATGTAACCATGGAAAAATATCCTAAATAAAAAAGGGAAAAAATTAAAAAATTGCTCTATTGCAAAAATGAATGATATGGAAATAGGTATCAAGTGATAACATTTGTATAACCCAATGGAATTGCTTATAGGCTCTGGGAGGGGGGAGGTAAGAGGGAAGGGAAAGAAAATGAATCATGTAAACATGGAAAACATTTAAAAAATAAAATAAAATAAAGAAATTATATCTGCTGTTTGGGGAAGAGAGAAGAGAGGAAGAGAGAATGGAAAAGAAGAACAGAAAGAGGGAAGAAAAAGAGGGAGAGGTGAAGAGAGAGAGAGGGAGAAAGGAAGAAGGATAAAGAGAGAGAAAGAGAGATGAGAGAGGGAGAGAGGGGAAAGGGGAGAGGGAAGAATAGAGAGAGAAAGAGGGAGAGGAAGAGAGAGAGCCAGTGATCCTGAAGATGTTAGGACAATTAAATCCCTACCAATATTATAATACCGAGTTTGTGATCTGTTTTATTTACTCATCTATTTCTCCATCTGTCCAGGTGGTCTGCAGTAACCTCCAACAACAAAATGCTTCTATTCTGCCCTGCATTGACATTTACTGAAATGCTGTCCTTTGAGTACTCCTCTAGTTCCTGGATTTCTTATATATGCTTTTCTTATAATGTATGTCTATTCTATAATATTCTGAATAATCCATATCTTTATTCCCATCATGAGTTTCATCCCACAAAATATCAAAAATAGACTTTTTTCATATGGAACAAAAACAGGTGTGTGTGTGTGTGTGTGTGTGTGTGTGTGTGTGTGTGTGTGCAGTTGTGGCAGGAGAGAGGATTGAAAGAGAAGGTAGATCCATGAGATTATGGCAAAGGGACCTTTGCATTTATAGCTGTGCTATTTGTTGGTTTGGCTGGCAGAATACCAGGGGTGGTAAGAAGGAAAGAAATAAACCTTTATTATGTGCCAGATACTGTGTTAAGTGTTAATTCCTTCTGTTTCTTCATCCAATAATTCTTCCTCTTCACAATTCTCATAGAGCTCTGCCTTGACCTCCTCTCTTGAGTTTATCCCACTTTGCCTTCTATCATAGTTATTTGTTTACATGTCTTTCTCCTGTTTGGAGGTATGTTCTCTGAGAGCAGATTCAGTGCTATGTCTCTAATTGAATCCTCAGCCACTGGGACAGTGCAATTGGCACTAAAAAAACATAAATTCAGTTGAATTTGATGAATTTGATGCGATTGTGTGGATATTTATGCTTCCTCTGGACTTGGATATGATTTTTCTCAATATTCTGGCCTGAGCTCCATTTTGTCTATTTCACCTGAGACATCTGGTGGCACAATGGACAGAGGTTTGGATCTAAAGTCAGGGAAACCTGAGTTCAAATCTGACCTTAGAAGCTTACTAGCTGTATGACACTGGGCAAGTCACATAATTGTTGCTTGCTTTGGTTTCCTCAGAATGTAAATGTACATAATAATAGCACATTCTTCACAGTATTGTAAGGATCAAATGAGCTAATATTTGTTTTTAAAATAGAAGGAAGGGAGTTAGGGGGCAGCTAGGGGGCTTTTTGGATTGAAAGGCAGGCCTAAAGATGGGAAGTTGTGGGTTCAAATCTGACCTCAGACACTTCCTAGCTGTGTGACCCAGGGTAAGTCACTTATTCCCTGTTGCCTAACCCTTACCACTCTTCTGCCTTGGAACTGATACCTAGTTTTGGTTCTAAGACAGAAGGTAAGGGTTTAAAAAAATAATAATTAGGACACTGCCTGACACAAACCAGGCAGTATATAAATGCTCATTTCCTTCCTTTCTTTCTCAATTTCCCTGTGCTATGAATTGTGCCTGGATATTCAGACTCTATTCCTGTATCTTCTTACTTGTTGTGGCTTTCTGACTGCCAAACTTAGTCTTCCTACTTAGACTCTGAACTCTTCCTGTACCATAACCTTAGGTTATGACTCTCAGATTCATTTCTTATCTTTTGGTATCAATCCATCTTCTTTCTTTATGTCCTGGCTTTGATGGTGGTACGTTGGGGGAAAAATGCCCTTGGAGTGAAATGATCTAGGTTTGAATTCCTGCTTGTCACCTTGAAAAAATCATTTGATTTTGCCGAGCCTCAGTTTTCCTGTCTGTTCAGTGGGCATAATAATATTTATACTTCCCATTTCAAAGGATTATTGTGAAAATGCATAGAAAATGCTTTGTATGTATTAATTCATTGACTAAATGAAAGCAAATGTCAGTGATTTTCTTCAGCTATCCTCAACAGTTCTAGCTTGATTCCCAAGTCTGATTCTTCTTGGCCTGTCTTGGCTCATCTAAGAGCCTACAGTTTTCAGATGTCCACACTCAATTATTTATCTTTTTTAAATTCCTTATCTTTTGTCTTAGAATAGATATTGTATATTGGCTCTAAGGCAGAAGAGCTGTAAGGGGTAGGCAATGGGGGTCAAGTGATTGCCCAAGGTCACACAAGGGCTTGAAGTCAAATTTGAACTCAGGGTCTCCCATTTCCAGACCTGGCTCTCAATCCACTGAACCACCTACCTGCCCCCCTCCCAATCATTAAAGAAGAATTAAACATTCAACAATGACCCATGCTTGAATTCATCCAGAAATGGTAAGGTTGGATTCTTCTGCTTCTTTGCGGGACACCTGGAGAGCCTGATCACCAGGTATATTTTAGGAGGTAGGGAAGGGGATGTTAGTGCCCAAGATCACAGCTGCAGAGCATAAAACACGAACGAGGGAAGACTCAAAATACCCTCCCTGCATAAAAGAATGAGGAGAGATTGCTGAGCAAGTCTATTTGTCACGTTGATAATTGCTGCTTCCTGGATCTGTTTTGGTCTCAACCTCTCCCGCCCTGCTCTGATTTACCTACCTCTGATTTGTACTCTGGTATGTGCCTTTTGCTCCCTCCTCCTGGCTATGCCAGCCTGACTTCCTTAATGTAATCCTGCAGGGTTCCCACTTGGGTTCTTATGTCTGCTCCTGCCTCTTTCCCCATCCACAACAGTTGCCCTATTCTGACTAATTATTCCTTGTGCTGAAATTTCAACTGGTCCCACCAAGGGGTGCATCTAAAGATAGGACTATCTAAGGGCTGTGGCCAAGAGTCCTCTATGGCAGGAACACTGATGCCAACAGGCCAGCCTGCTCAAAACAGGGATATTTGCCATGATCATAAAATACTGGATTTCAAGTTGAAAGGGATCTCAATGATCATCTTATTCCAGGAGATTTTTTTTATCTGCTGTCCCCAGGCCCTTCTACCCTGAAGGGGTCTGTAAATACATTTTTTTTCAATTTAAGTTTTATTGATGCTCTTAGTTTTTGTATTAAAACACAGATCAATCCCACTTTGTGAAAGATTTCTTGTGACAAAGGAAAATGAGTAAGTAAAGCTAAGAATTCAGTGACCTCATCTGACAGTTCTTACACACACACACATCTGCAGTACCCTTCCTACCTCTCTCTTTGTTAAAAAAAATTGGGGTGGGAAGGAGAGGGAAAAAGAATGAGAGATTTTTAAACATAGCTAATGTGAGAATTTGTTTCTCTTGAATAAGCATACTTATTATAATGTATTCCATATTTATAACAAATTGTATGTATTATATCATTATATAACATATTAT
>NW_025371366.1:475-1008 GCF_016433145.1 Gracilinanus agilis | reverse complement strand
CCCCAAAGAGATCATAGATAAACAGACTTGTACGAAAATATTTATAGCCAAGCTTTTTGTGGTGGCAAAAAAATGGAAAATTAGGGTATGCCCTTCAATTGGGGAATGGCTGAACAAATTATGGTATATGCTAATGATGGAATACTATTGCACTCAAAGAAATAATAAACTGGAGGAATTCCATATGAATGGAAAGACCAACAGGAATTGATGCAGAGCAAAAGGAGCAGAGCCAGAAGAACATTGTACACAGAGACCAATACACTGTGGTAAAACAGAATGTAATGGACTTCTGTACTAACAGTAATGCAATGACCCAGAACAATTCTGAGGGACTTATGGAAAAGAGCACTATCCACATTCAGAGGAAGTACTGCAGAAGAAAAAACACAGAAGAAAAGCAACTGCTTGAACACATGGGTTGAGGCAGACATGATTGGGAATGCAGACTCAAAACTACCACACCAATGCAACTATCAACAATTTGGAAATAGGTCTTGATCAATGGCACATGTTAAAACCAGCGGAAATGC
>NW_025371366.1:0-446 GCF_016433145.1 Gracilinanus agilis | reverse complement strand
GCTCAAAGGGCTATAAAAGAATGCCTGCCCTTTGATCCAGCCATACCATTGTTGGGTTTGTACCCCAAAGAGATCATAGATAAACAGACTTGTACGAAAATATTTATAGCCAAGCTTTTTGTGGTGGCAAAAAAATGGAAAATTAGGGTATGCCCTTCAATTGGGGAATGGCTGAACAAATTATGGTATATGCTAATGATGGAATACTATTGCACTCAAAGAAATAATAAACTGGAGGAATTCCATATGAATGGAAAGACCAACAGGAATTGATGCAGAGCAAAAGGAGCAGAGCCAGAAGAACATTGTACACAGAGACCAATACACTGTGGTAAAACAGAATGTAATGGACTTCTGTACTAACAGTAATGCAATGACCCAGAACAATTCTGAGGGACTTATGGAAAAGAGCACTATCCACATTCAGAGGAAGTACTGCAGAAGAA
>NW_025371365.1:3754-8285 GCF_016433145.1 Gracilinanus agilis | reverse complement strand
TATATATATATACACATTTGCTTCTTGGAATATTTTATCTACAAATGTCACCTATCTTCACTCTGAAGAATGTAATTGAACTAATAGTTTGCTTAGAAAATAAGTGCATATATACATATATTTACTTATTTATATATAGCTTTGTTTAAAAGGTTTTCTCCTCCTGAGATTTTTGGATTGGATATTTATTTATTCCTTCTTTATAGAATCTGAATTTACATTCATAGGTAGGGGGGGAAAGGTATAAGCATCCCCTTAATACCTAGGAACCTCACCTGAGAGAATAACCCCAGGGTGCCCTCCTGGCACCGGTTTATCAATTTATAGGCAGACATTCTAAAAATACTAGAGTCTCTATTAATTGGTAACTGTCCTATGTAACTAAATAGCTATAAGTGTTCACTGCTTATTTTCTAAAACTTTCTCCACAGAACCAGAAATTTTCCCCATTTCCCTAATTATAACTTCCCAGATAAATATCTATCTGGGCCCAAAGAGCTCCACAGATCCTGGGATCAGAAATCATATTTTCCATATTCCCTTTATTAACCAAACTCTGCTAAATGAATAAACATTCCAATTCTTCATTCAGTCAGTCAACATGCATTTATTAATTTAGCTGACTATATGACATATCCCTACCTTCATGAAGTTCACATTCAATCAACGATTACACTTAAAAATACCTAAAGTACAGACATGGGGAATTGAATAAAGACAGATGAGCATTTATTAAGTGCTAATTATGTGCCAGGCACTGGGTTAATAAGCACAGGACTATAGTCAGAAACAAAAAGAAAGCCAATCCCTGCCCTTGAGGAGCTCACATTCTAATGGAAGACTACACAGAAAAAGGAGCTGAAAAGTTGGGAGGGAGAGAGAAGAGACCCCAAATCACAGAGGCATTGTTAAGAAGTCAGGAGAGTTAGCAGCAGAGTTGGGAAAGGACCCAAGGAATGAGCACATCTAGCTACTTCCTCAAATTGGAGGTTTGGGGAAGAACTCACCATTGAAAGGAGTGTACCACAGAAGCAGAGGGATCTTCCAGGGTAGGAAGTCACCTTGAAGATGGCAGAGAAGAATGGAGAGTCGGGGAAGAGGGGGAGCTAGGAATATGTAAAGGAATATGACTGATCTGGCCATTTCTTCAGAATGGAGATTTCCAAAGGAACTCATCAGTTGGAGAAGGGCGCCTCAGAGACAGAAGTATCTCCCAAGAGTGAGAAGGGATGCAAAAAGTGTGTGCATTTGTTAAGTACCTACAGTACACCAAGTACAGTGCTACGTGCTTTGCAACTATCTCATATGAGTTTCAAAACAACACTGGGGAGTTAGGGGGCTATTATCATTCCCATTTACAGCTGAGGAAACAGGCAGAGATTAAGTGGCTTGCCCGTGGTCATGCAGTGTCTGAGATCAGATTTAAATTGAGATCTTCCTGACCCCAAGCCCAGTGCTTTTTCCATTGTGCCACCTAGAAAACTGTGAGTGCATGAAACACAAGTCCTGCTACTCATCAGTTACCAAACTAGACCCTTCAAAAAGGAGGGAGCATTTCTAAATTGGAGATGGGACTTCTATCCAGAAAGGGAAAACTGGGAAGCGACCTTTGAGGGTGTTACCATACTACCATCCTCAAACTAGACAGATTTGGATCTACAGCTAGTGTAAAGAATATCCTCCAATAAGTCTTTTTAGACATGTACATAGGTCCTCCTTTTCCATTCCAGGATGCTGGCTTACCATGCAATCACTCATTTGGAGAAGCATTTACTACCAAAATGTTAGGACTGAACTGCATAGAAGAAACTGGTCAATCCTTCTTATTTACAATTCTTCAAACTCAAGCAGAAAAGGGCTAGTTCCAACTGCTTCAGTGAGTAGCCTTAATTTACTATGCCTTAGGAAGACTGACTGAAGAAACCTGGGATATTTAACTTGTTGGAGAGAAGCCAGGTGAATGAACAAGGAATTATTCTTATTCTTGGCCTCAAAGGGCAGAATAATGGGGGGAGAGCGGGGAGAGGGGAATTGCAGAGAAGCAGATCGAACCTTGATGTAAGGAAAAAAATTCTCAATAATTATTGCTGTCCAAGTCTGGAATGGGTTATCTCAGGGGGTGATGATCTTTCAAATCTGTCCAGATTGATGGTGATAGTATGGCAACACTTTCAAAAAATGGCTCTGACTTAGAAATGCTGCCTCCCTTTTTGAAAGCTCCTCTTTCCCTGAGGGCTTCAATTGGAAACTGATGACTATTTGTCAAACACTGTATGGAGATTCCCATTCAGGTATGAGAAGAGGGAATCCAGTTCACAATAGGATTACTAAGACTCTTTCCAACTCTGAGATGCTATAACTCTATTTTTTAAAGCTATTTTTAACATTCATTTATAAAATTTTGAATTCCAAATTCTCTCCTTCCCCCCTCTCCCTTTGAGAATCCAGCAATATGATACAAATTATACATGTGAAATCATGCAAAACATTTCCACATTAGCCATGCTACAAAAAGAAAAAGCAAGAAAAAAATTTTAAGTGAGAAAAAGGTATATTTCAACCTATACACAGAATTCAGCATTTTTCATCATAAGTTCTTGGGAAGTACCTTGGGAGATGCTATAATTCTAAGTGCAAACTTAAAGGATTACAGATCTAGAGAACTGAAGTTACATCTTGAAGCCAACTAGTCCAACTCTCTCATTTTACAGTTGAGAAAATGGAAGTCCAAGTTAAATGATTTGCCCAAGGTCATATGGGGAGAAAAAGCATAAAGGGTGATTTGAACCCAGGTCCTCTGACTCTAGCAACAGGATTCTTTTCCTTATGCCACATGCTACCACCAGTCACTGCACCCTGGGCTCCCTAAGGACTTTGACCTAAGCGTCCCAAACTTCTATTACACCAAGGCCTATTATTAAATGTTCTCTATCACTATCCTATTTTGGGAACACAGTATTTAAGACTTCAGAATTTCAACAGGTTTTTTGAGGCTGGGATAGTTCACTCTCACTTCCCTTCTGTTGGGCTGCTGAGTTGCAAGGCTTGGAAGCCTCCTTATTTTGTGGGATTCACTAGCTCATCCTCTCAGCCCTAACAACTCTTACACTCCCCACAAACACTCAGTTCTGATGTTTCATGGTGATCTGGAAGTGAGGCTGGCTTCTGAAAGATAAGACAGCTTTACCAAGACAAAAAGGCTTAGGATATGGTCTAGGCAACCATGTCTATTGACAAAGAACTAGCCTAGCTAGGAATAGTGAAGATCACCAATAAAAAGGGTCACAAAATCCTTCATTCTTTGGGCAGGTGACTCATGAAACAGAGAAATATCAGTGCCCCAGTTTCTGCAGGGTTCTCTTGTTTTTATTCAATAGTAGTAGAACAGTGGTAGACAAAGGAGAAGGAGGGACACTTAGATCATCTACAAATGCCAATTTAACTTCCAGTCCTATAAATATTATGTCTTTGTCCAATGACTAAGAGGATACACTACTGGAAAAACTGAATAAAATTCTTATTAACAGTCCTGATAGGAACTAAATCAAAAGGGGAGCAGCTCAATGTATTGAGAACCAGACCTGGAGACATGAGGTCCTGGGTTCAAATGTGACCTAAGCTGTAATTAATTCTAAGATGAAAGGCAAGAGGCTCTAAAAAAATAACTAACCAATTAATTAATTAGTAAAAAAAAGACATGAATTTAATGTTAAGTGAATGAATTATAAACTCCTTGAGGGCAGGAACTGTCTTTTGCCTCTTTTTGCATCCCCAGCACTTATCACAGTGCTGGGGATAGGCATTTACAAATAATTACTGATTGATTGGGCTCTCTTTAGAAAAAATAAAAGCAACTAAACTGATTTCCTTTTATGCTCCAAGGCAAAAGAAGTTGGTGATTTCTTTTTTTTAAACCCTTATCTTCCATCTTACAATCAATTCTAAGTACTGGTTCCAAAGCAGAAGAGCAGCAAGGGCTTAGGCAATCAGGGTTAAGTGATTTGCCCAGCAGTCACAAGTCTAGGAAGTGTTTGAGGTCACATTTGAATCCAGGACCTCTCATCTCCAGGCCTGGCATCCTCTCTATAATCCACCTAGCTACTGCGCGCCCCTCCACTCCCTCTCTCACCTCCCCACCCTCACCCAGTCATTTCATATTAATGGGATTATAATCAGCTTAAAGAAGAGATCATTGAGAACTGCAGTTTTCTTACAGAAGACAAAATAGAGAAATTCTATGAACTTTGCAAGCAATCAATCTATATCTGTCTCAGCAAACCTATGGCACATGTGCCAGAGCATTTTGGAGGGGGCTGTTCCCTTCCCCCTCTCCAATGGCTCAAGGACATTTCTCACATGACCCACCCCTCTGCCCAGCAGCCAATGGGAGTGCTTCTTCCCTCCCGTCTGGGGTAAGGAGGAGGCTCCCATGTGATATGAGAGTTACAGTTTGGGCACTGTCTCTAAAAGGTTTGTCATTACTGGTGTGTGTGTGTGTGTGTGTGTGTGTGTGTGTGTGTGTGTGTGTGTG
>NW_025371365.1:0-3744 GCF_016433145.1 Gracilinanus agilis | reverse complement strand
GTGTGTGTGTGTGTGTGTGTGTGTGTGTGTGTGTGTGTGTGTGTGTGTGTGTGCGCGCGCACATGCCAGTCCTATAAATGTTAGATCTTTGAAAGTCGGAAGACATGAGACATATTGATCACCAAGCATTATAAATAAAAAAACACTATATCATAATGAACAGAAACTACCAGTTACTAAGAGAGGAGTCATTATTGAATTGGACCATTAATTCATTAGAATAAAGATCATGATTGCTAAAAATAATATATAGTATAAAAATAAGGGACCATTACATGCATCAATAATACCTCCAAAATTGTTGTTCATTCTGAAAAATGGAAAATGATAAAAAGTTTAGGTTCTTAAAATCACCATTTCTTAAAAAAACTTAACTGACACAAAAGGCACCACGGGAAGCCAAAAAAGTCCAGAAACATTGGTTCTCTTTGCAAGATGGAGAGGAATGTCAATAAAGAACATCTGTTTAGAATACAAATTCATCTGCTGAGTATTAAGGAAGCTAATGCTGCCCAAAGATTGCATTGAGGCATAGTGTCCAGAATGAGGAAGGTGATAATATGTACCATGATTAGACCATATGTGGAGTAGAAATCATTCAGTTCCTGGGGTACAAATTTTAGCAAGAACATAGATAAAAATTAGAGAAGAGGGTATTCAGAAGGGTGAAATTGGTCAAAAGAACTAGAGAATATATCCTTAAGGATATTAATTGTATTTTAAGGGCCATAGAAGTGATATTGGACTCATTCTGTTTGGCTCTGGAAGAGCAGCTATAAAAGCAACGAGTGGAAATTGCAGAGATTTGTTTATTTTAAAAGAAAATCTCTTCCTACCATTCCTAAAGTTGACTTTTAAATGTATATTGCATTTTTAAAAAAAGTTTAACATTCTACCCAGGGGTCCTCATTTAGGAGCTCAAAGAACCCTGAAAATAGAAATAGAGGGAACACTGTAATTTTTTTCACCCAAGTGGTAACCAACACTCAGAGACCAGAAGCCTCTTAGAGATATAAAAAATGGGGGATGGAGGGGATGACAAGATAAGAATGAATTCACAATTCTTGTTCTGATAATCAGACCATAGAAACCATATACAACTTCTTTCACCACCACCCCTTGCCCCACCCAAGTACAAACTTTTAGAATCAAAACGAAATCCCTATCTTAGCATGTAAAATAAGACTTGCCATCTGTAATTCTCAGGTGGTGAGGAAAACCTCCTATTAGAGTTGTACAAAAGGGAAATCAGTTGGCTCAGGGCATGGAGTGGTCCCTCTCTCCCACTGGACTTTTTAAATGAGTGGCTGGATGACCACTTAGGGATGCTGCCAAGACAATTCTTGCTCAGGTTACAGGCCGGACTAAATGGTCCCTGAAGGTTTTTCCAACTATTATATGTGAAATATGCTGCCTCACTAACTTGGAAAATAAACTCTATTATTTCGTTGTTAATTAATTAAATTATTTTCATTGTCAATTAAGAATTCCTAGATAGGAAACTTTCTTTTAAAATGTAGTTTTTGTGCCTTCTCTACAGCTTAAAGAGTCTTGGAGAGTAATTTAGAGCCCTAAGAAGATATGACGTAAAGATATGTAAAGGGAAGAACTTGAACCCCAGATATTCCTGGCTACAAGGCCATCTCTCTATGCCATGAGTTTCTCTCAACAGCATTTTCAGATGAGAGAATCACAGATTTAGTTTTGGGAAGGCCCTCAGAGATCATCTAGGAACTGTGCCAATGAAAATGAGATCCCACAGAAGTTCAAGACTGAAATATGTGTAAGAAGGAAAATTTAGGTATTTATAGGTATATATTAAATATGTGGCCGCCAGGAATCAACAATTCAGGTTGATTCCGTAATTAAATCAGACCCAAGTCAGCATCGGGTTGAAGAGTTTATTTACAGTCTGGTAGGTAAAAAGTAGGAGTAAAGAGAAAAGGAGAGGCTAGTCCAGGCCAAAGGCATGGACGAAAAGAGAAGGTTATAAAGCTTAATAACGAAGCTGTAAGCCACAGGGCCCAACAGCCAGATAGGCAGAGTTTAGAATTGGCCCAGCTAGGCCAAGGAAGTCAGCCTAACTTACCCACGTGACAATACAGAGTGTAAGCGTTCTGTGGTCTCAGGAGATGCTTCTTCTTCCAGTTCAAGACGGCAACTGCCCCCACAGGAAGTTCACTCACTTACTTAAAGAGATCGTGTCTTTCATCACTTCCTGTGGTCCACCTCTAATTCAAATGGACAAATGGCAATTTCTACATTGATTTGGACTGCCCAAAGGGCAGTCCCTTATTCTTGATTTGTTACTTATTGTCACGTGTGGGTAACTCGTCTCCCCTCCCCACTAAGGGAGGTTAGGGTGACATCATTAGCACGCCTAGGTTGAATAGAATTTTGACTATTAATGGGCTGGAGCTAATTCTATTTACACAATCCCCCCTGATAATCATATTGGGTGCCTAGTCACCCCAAGTGAACATGTTACACAACCGTCTTATACTCACAAAGGTCTTCTAACTACAATAGTTAGAGATAAGAGGGAAATGGAAAAGAAAGAAAGCAAAACCAATGTTTTGCTAAGCGTGTTGACAAGAAACCAATTGGGGGCAGTCCCCAATCGGCATATCATGTACAATTAAAGTAGCTGTTCAAAACCCATCAGTCCATTCATTAGTACCCAAAGTTCATGCTGGATCACTTGATACAACAAACCCCATCAGTTCAATCAATTGCAACCCAAAGTTTATTCTGGAAATGTAGGTTCTTCAGGCATCTCTCTGCAAACAGTTCATTCTCTGGATTAAGGAATCAGCAAGTTTTCTTTCCCTAAGAATTTTTCTCAAACAAAACCAAAAATTAAATCTTGGATATAATAAAAATACGATTAATCTTGGATTTTATAAAAATACAATCCCCCCTGACGTGGGTATTTAGAAAGAAATACCCAGATCAGCTCAATATATACAGTTGAGTCATGGGGTTGTATGAGTCAATTCAAAAGAAAAAAAAAAAAAGGAAAAAAATATAAAAATCAAATAGAAGAAAATTGAAGCTTTTGAAAAAGAAAGGCATTAAAATCAAGATCAAAATATCAAAAGTTATGTACATAAAAAATTTTTGAAGGAAGCAAAATAAAATTATAACAGGCCCTTGTATTAAGGTCTAATCAATTATAATTTCCATCCTACTAGTCTGTAGGATACAATGCAGTAATACTGCACTTACCCATTTGCAGCTAAGATTACAGGAAGTTGCCATTCTATAAGAGAGAAAAAAGGACCAGATTTATATGCAAGGGAAGCGTCTGTCATTCCCTTTACTCTCAGGAGTATATGGGTGAGCCAGATGATAGCCAACCTGCGGAACCTGACTGGCAGTGTAGTTCGGAGAGTCCTACGTCTTAACATATGTTAAGCGTCGCAGCTTCGATTCTTACACTGAGTTCAAGTCATTAGTGTTGGTGTGGGAGTACCTCAATCCCACCTGTATATGTATGATCTTTAACCTTGTGCTCCTTGGCACTGTGCAGATGTTCTCATCAATCCCATTGTATTTGTCGGTCGTTCTTCATGACCTTGTGCTTTCTTTAGCACCATTAATGGCTCATGTGTTCCCTTCTCCTGGAATTAGACAGAAGCATTAATCACAGTCCCATAACATTTAACAATGTATGGCAAGTTCTTGGAGTCTAAACCTTGTGAGTAAGCAGTAATATTACAGCAAATATATATATATATATAT
>NW_025371364.1:0-6430 GCF_016433145.1 Gracilinanus agilis | reverse complement strand
ATGTGGGAAGCCAATAAGAGAATAGATAAAAATCTGAGACCCCTCTTTTGACACCTCTTATGATCCATGCCTTTTCTTATTGGAAAAACATTATAGAGTTATTGGAAAGTCCATACTCAGACCAGAAGCTACTGAGTTAACAATTTCTCTCCTTGATAATTAAGAAGTCCAAACCCTAAAAAATATATTACTTAGATAAGGATTGGAGCCAGACAATTTAGTCCAGACTATCTGACCAGGTGCAGATCTGTAAATCAAGGCAGAATGCAATTAGTAAACATCTCCATGAAATTTATTTCTGCTCCCAGAAGTAAACCCCTACTAATTGGTGGTTGGAATTTGGCCCTTGTCCTTGCACCTATATCTCTACTTTTTAGACTTTAATGGATTGTGTATGATTTGTAACCCCATTCACAGCTGTTATTCTTTCTTTGTGTTCTTTGTTTGAAACCAGTATAAAATAAAGTCCAAATCCCATTGCGTTAGAACAGCATGGGCTAACCACTAGTCTAGTTGTTCTCATTTTCTTTCTCCTGCTTTAACCATCCTATGCCACCACGCCGCTCAGGACCCCAAAAAATCATATAGAGGCATGGCCCCCTATATGAATGGCGCCTAACGCGGGGGCTTTCTGAGCAGTGCGAATACCTTTTCCCCTCAAGCCAAAGCGCTTCCTAAATTCAGGTGGCTAGGAGACTCATCCCCACCCCCCTCCGGTTTCGCTGCTGGCTCACAGAGAGGAGAACGTGGGGGATTCGAGGTGAGTAACTTTTATCTTTTATCTTTTCAATTTAAGACAAACAAACACCATGGGGCACAGTGAATCAAAGGAAAGAATTCTTTTTATTGCTATAACTGATTATACCCTCAGGAAATGGGGGGCAAAAATTAGTAAAGAACAGCTCACTAAATTTCTTGATCTTATTAAAAATTGTAGCCCATGGATTCCCTTAGAATTCTGGCAAAAAGTTGGCAATGATTTGAAAACTTATTGTATTGAGCATGGACTAGAACAAGTGCCAGTAAAAGTTTCGTCTGCTGAAAAAACAATTTTGTTATCTGGTCAAAATGCAGAGAATGAAATCTTTAAGGTTTCAATGTTAGAATCAGAGGAGGAGGAAAAGGCTCCTTGTAAATCAAACTGGAACTTTAAAATTCGAAGGAAAAAGCCACAAGCAGCAGACCCTCCCCCACCTAAAAACCTCTCTTCCAAAGAGGAAAGAGAGATAACAGCAGAGGAGCCTCTGCTGCTTGAAGCTCCAATTCCACAGCCCCAGCCCCAGAATATAGGGTTTAAAGGGGCAATAAAAAATGCTCAGAAGGACGGAGACACGTCGTTCTGTTTCCCAATTATTTTTAGAGCAGATGAATTGGATGATGATGAAGAAGTAGCTCCTACATGGGAGCCTCTTCCCTACAAAGTGTTAAAAGAAATTAAGACAGCTTGTTCTTCATATGGTCCTGCTTCTCCATACGCTTTAACTTTGGTGAAAACTTTAGAAGGGCTTTGGGTCACCCCCTTTGATTGGAATCATATAGCAAAATATTCCCTTTCTGTAGGGGACTACCTCTTTTGGAAATCAGAATTTGATGAATTGGCAAAATGGAAGGCAGCCATTAATAAGAAACAGGGCATCAGAGTTACTAAAGAAATGTTACTTGGAATAGATGAATGGGGATTACATGCTGATCAGATTAATTTACCTAGAGAAGCTCTAATTCAGTGTACAAAGTGTGCCTTGGAGGCATGGAAAAGGGTCCCAGCAACTAAGAAACTGTCCATGGGTTTGGCTGAGATTAGACAAGGCCCAGAGGAAATATATACAGAATTTATAAAAAGATTAAATCAGGAGGTAAAAAAATATACAAATGATGAATACTCAACTCAGATAATGGTCAGAAAGTTTGCCTATGACAACGCCAATAATGTGTGTCAGAGCATGCTTCAAAATGTTAAAGAATCTGGGACTATTAATGACTATTTGAAAGCTTGTGAGGACTTTACTCCAGCATATATGCAGGGTATAGCCATTGCGGCGGCCCTGAAAGGAAAAACATATTCTGAAATGATTAAGGGCTCAAAGGCTGTAAAAGGCTCTTGTTCCAATGCCCCTAACTCTTTGTGTCCCAGATGTGAGAAAGGTTACCACTGGAGGAAAAGTTGTCATTCCAAATTCCATCGAAATGGTTACAGATTACCTGATAAGAGATTTCAGGGAAGATGGAAAGGAGGCCAACCAGCAATGATTAAATTTAATCCAAGAATTCATCCTAGTTTGGCCAGTTCCTTGCTAGAGTTAATCAATTTTCTGAATAATAAACTTTCTTTTTTCTCCAGATTTCTTTAGCCGCGTAAGATGTGATTTATTGATCTTTGATAGGATGTCATATATTTGTTAGAGTATGCGTGAAATGCCCGGGAAAAATGTTTTTGAACAGTCTGTGTGTCTATATGTTGTGTTTATGTGTCTCTGATCTGTTTGTAATGGTTTTGTTTGTCTGTGATCACAATGGAATTTTGGAGAAAATAAATCTCTCTCTTTCTCATTCATTCCGGAGGAATGGGAAAGACAGACAGAGGAGTTTGAAAAATTCAGAAAAATAACATCTCCAATGGATTTCTGAGTGTTTTAAACTCTAAAAGAATTTAATTGATTAAAAGAAATCATATTCTCTGCTCTCATTAAGGCGAGAATCAACAAGATAATTTGTCTACATTTCTTCTTCCATTTCTTACTGGCCATAAGAAAGGGAACAAAGAAATAGTAAGACAATAACAGGGGACAGATTTGATCCCACCACCAAATTCTATCAACAGGTTAAATACTGAGATATATATTTAATCAAATTTAACAAGGATTCTAAATGCAATCTAAAAAAATTTTATTCAGACAGAAAAGGCAGTGATTCTGAACTGTGTACTGAGGTTCAGAAGTGCAATTTAAAACTTTCTTAGCTAATCAGAATCATCAATGCATCTAAATGCTTAACTGAGAGTGGTAAAAACCTTTTGGATTGCCACAAGTTTAATCTACCATTAATCACACTGAAGTTAGTGAAAATCTTAACATAAATTATTAGAACAATACCATTGAGTTATATTTTGTAATTAGACCCCTTTAAACAGAGAATGGTTCATGAGAAAAATTTAAGCCAAAATTGAATCATCCATGCTGCCTCAGTTCAGCAAAAAATAATTTTGGCAAGTCACAAAACATAGCTCCTTTTTCTCAAAACTCACAGCCCTTTCTCTAATTCTTTAGGATGCATGTTTGCTAAGAATTTGAATAGATACTGATGGTATAGTATAAATCTATTGACTAACAGTTAGAAAATGGGATTTCAGTTAATTTTAAATATGCACAAACTTTATATTGAAGAAGTTATCTATTAAGACTTGCAGTATATAAAATACAGTTTTAAATAATCAAATTTGCCAAAAATGCTTATCAAACTGAATTTGAGGATTGCAAATTATATAAGGATGCTAGTTCATGATTTAAAATAAATATTTAATCAGGTATGTAGATTTGTCCTAAGATATGGAAAAGCCAGGCTACAGGTTTTATTCTTTTTTAAGCAGAGGTCTGAAAGAATAACTGGTATATGTAGGAAACCTTGTTAAGAAGTTTTAATCAGGGACAATTTGGATATAGTGAAGTTTAAATTAATATTCATCTGGAAGTGATAAATCATCAAGGTTTTAAAATAATGAGGCAAATTTTATAAATGCAGTAACTAAAGAGTTAAAGAGCACAGCAGCTTGAAAAGCGGCTGCAGCCTTGGACATGTTTCAAAAATAATTTAACCCCTTCTACATATAGGAGGGAGAGTCTCTGACTATAAATATTTTCAGCAACAATTTTTACTAACTCAAACTCAGTAAAGTGAAGCAATTAGTAAGAAGGTAATGTTAATTTTGTAACTTTCAGAAATCTGGTTCAGCTTAAGTAGTCATCTCTATTTCAAATAATATTAGAAAATGCAATAATAATTATTGTGACAACTTAAATTTATGCTTTAAGTTACTAGATCCTAGTCAAATTATGTCTCCTATGTTCACTATTTCACTTGTATTTAAAGGTTAATTGAATTGATTGTATTCTCATAATATTTGTGATTTGTAGTAATATATTCAAATCCAGAATGTACAATTATAACAAAACGCAGAACCCTCTCTATTCAAGATAACATTGATGAAAACTTAATTCCAAGCAAAGTTGTTCACTCTTTTCTATATTACAAAAAAGAATCAATTTATTCATTGAGAAATTATTGAAAAAGAAAATTTGTTTATCATATTTTGTAACATTATAATTTTTCATTGGGTATGTAAATCTTGGAAAACTTTCAAATGCTATTGGTAACAATTACTATTTAAGGTAAAAGTCATTGGATTTACAACTGATATTACTCATTTGTGGATTATTGATTTGGATTCACCATTCAAAAGAAAGATGTCATTGATAAATAATCCTTGACTCTTACCTCAAGTCAAACAATATTATACTCCCTTCCCTCCTTTTTCCTTATTCAAAGCAAAGTGATATAAAAATTGAAGCCCCAGAAATTTGAATATGTAAAGCAAGGCTATATGTTCCACTGTTTACTTAAAAAACTGTACATATCCTAAGAATTGTTTCAGTGAAAGTTTGTTTGAACCTCTTGTAAATTAATTTATTTGTATAATTTTCTGACCATCAATTTGAATAACTAATTACAAATACAAAGAAACAAATAATACTCCAGAATTATAATATGGGGATCGAGGTTTTATTCATACAGGAAATGGATCTGAGTTTTGGGTAAAAGGCATTTCACTAAATCTAAAATATATATATATATAATTTTGAATTTTAAAACATTTTTTTACTTAAAAACATTGTATTTTTCCCTGAATTTTTAATTTTATTATTGCTTTTCCTTTTAATTTTTTATAGAATTGACTTTTTCCCTTTTTCTTATTTTTTATACTTAAAGTACATAAAATCAATGTTAATCCTTTTTTATTTCAAAGTAATATAATTTTAATATTAAAACATACCCACAAAGCCTTAAGTCTATGGAAACCTGCCATGAATTGGTAAATACCATGGGACTACAATTAATGATTCTGTCTGATTACAGGAGAAGAGAACAAAAGAGCCACAGGGTCAAGGAGACTACCCAGTCCAATGGGATTGGTAAGAAACTGCACAGGGCCTAGCACTACAAGGTCAAAAAAAGACTGTACCAATCCAAGAAGGATTGACAAAACTTTCTCATGCCAATACCAAAGGACTTAAACTTAGTGATTGGGGTTCGGGGTTGCAGTTTTTCTGACATATGTTAGAGGCTGGACTTCCTTGAACTTCACCCTGGTTAAGTACCAAAGGTTGGCCATTATCTTGGCTCAAGTGCAGGCAAATCAGACCAGGGAAAGACACTTCCCTTTCTCACAAAAAAATTTGGTCCTTTTCTTTCTCTTATAAGTGTGGTAACTTTCTATAGACCTGGCTTCTAAACGGGTACTTGCACCATTGCTTAAATCACTTTACTTGGGCCTTGATATAAGGACCTGCTATGAGTTTAATTTCCCCTACATTTTTGCCCATAAGACTTTGATATTTTGCATTTCATTCACAAGATATTTTCTTCTCTCTTTTACTTGAATTTTTTAAATTAAAAAAAAAATTTCTTTTACAAATTGATTTATACAACCCCCAAACTCAGTCATGTATCCTTAACTGATCTGGATGTTAGCCTTAACCCTCTTCAGGGGAGAATGTATGTTTTATAATCTATAATGTAAAGTTGAAATTCTTTTGAGAGTAATTTCAAGATAAGAAGTTTGCCACATCCCCAGAATCCAGACGATGAACCTGTTTGGAAGAAGACACCATGAAGATGCCTGCAGAGATCTACACTGCATTAAGAAGATCCCATAATGAACTTTGGGGTGCAGTTAAATGAAATATGGGGAATTGAATGCATCTGTTTTGAATGTACACTCTTGTGCCAAAGGGGACTGCCCCCTAATTGGCTTTTTGTCAATGCGTCTGGCAATCATTTGATCATTGTTTTTGTCCTCTTTTCTTTTTATCCTCAAATTTGTGTAACTTAAAAGTTAGTTACGTATGCAAGAGCCTTCAGGGAGACTAACTTCCCTTGGATCTCATAAGAGAGATTCACACACCCCAACATGTGAATGCCCTATTTTATTTGTTATGGTTCTGTTTTGCTTTTCATTTCTCATTAGATCACTCAGATCTTCAATAAGGCAAATTCAAATTGAACTAAAATCTTTTCAATTTAAAACAAAAGGAAAAGATATTGAGAGCAATAGAGAGACACATGGTCGATTACCATAATCTATAAATCTGAACAGAACCTCTTGTAGTTTGTAAACTCTCTATAACTGATAGCTGTGACCATTCGCTATAACTCCACT
>NW_025371363.1:0-9585 GCF_016433145.1 Gracilinanus agilis | reverse complement strand
CATTAATGCATTGCTGGTGGAGTTGTGAACTGATCCAGCCATTCTGGCTGGCAATTTGGAATCATGCTCAAAGGGCTATAAAAGAATGCCTGCCCTTTGATCCAGCCATACCATTGTTGGGTTTGTACCCCAAAGAGATCATAAATAAACAGACTTATATGAAAATATTTATAGCTGCGCTTTTTGTGGTGTCAAAAAACTGGAAAAGGAGGGTATGTCCTTCAATTGGGGAATGGCTGAACAAACTGTGGTATATGCTGGTAATGGAATACTATTGTGCTAAAAGGAATAATAAACTGGAGGAGTTCCAGGTGAACTGGAGAGACCTCCAGGAACTGATGCAGAGTGAAAGGAGCAAGTCAGAAGAACATTGTACACAGAGACTGATATACTATGGTAAAATCGAATGTAATGGACCTCTGTACCAGCAGCAATGCAATGACACAAGACAGCTCTGAGGGATTTATGGTAAAGATGCTACCCACATTCAGAGGAAGATCTGCAGGAGAGGAAACATAGAAGATAAACAATTGCTTAAATGCAGGGGCTGAGGTGGACATGATTGAGGATGTAAACTCGAAATGACCACACCAATGCAACTAACAACAATTTGGAAATGGGCCCTGAACAAGGACACATGTTACAACCAGTGGAAATGTGCGTTGGCCATGGGTGGGGGGAGAGCGGGAGGTGAAGGGGAAAATAGGGGCATAAAGTATGTAACCATGTTAAAAATGAATATTAATAAATGTTTATAAAAATCAGGTTATTCCCGAGTAATAACGGGAAAACATGATACTTTATGATGCTAGGAAACAGCCTGGGAACATAAGGGAAAGCTCAAGGTGGGGATGGCAATGGAAAAGACATAAAAAACCATGATATAAGAGTCTTGGGGATGAAAATACAGTATGGAGATGGAAAAGAAAAGATTTAAATTGGAGGGCAAAGATAGTGTCTTTTTATTTATTATATCCTCCTAATAGCACCAAGCACATAATAGTCATTCTATGTATTTAATAAGTATTAACTATGTTCCTCTGTGCTAAGTGCGTATTCTAATATGAAGAGAACCTAAAATGCCTCATGCCTTTGAAGAACTTTTATCATCCTTTCTCAGCTCTGCTCCTGGCTCTCAAGACTTTGTTTTCATTTCCTAAACATCTCATGATGGAAAGTGCCTTCACCCTTCAGCCTTCTTAACATGGAAGATTCTTTTTAGTGAGCAGGGAAAGCATAAGAATAAAATATATGTGTTGTTGGATAGATAAATAAGAATACTAACATACTAAAATAGATTCTCAATATAAAAACTAACATTGCATTAAAACATAGGTAGTTTAAACTTAATTTGACAACAGCTAGGAATAATAAGATAGTTGTATTACATTACTTGATAGACATATATTAAAAGTAGAAACAACTTAAAATTCTGTTAAAATCATAGATGGGTTAAATAATAACTTAGAAGAGTTTACAGATAAGAAAATTGTTACACTTTAAACTTAGACATTGTGTTCAATGGAAAACTTTTCTTGTTATAAAATTGTTTTATACCATGTAAATACTGTTATATAAATTGCAACCGTCATCCTCCTACCAACCTCTCCAAAACCAATCTTAGAATAGGAATAGATAGATAATTAGTATAGTGATAAGACAAGATAAGGATTTATTATTTGGGGTGGGGAAACATAAGATAGGAATAAGAAATAGTGATGCATAAATAAAGTGGGACTTTTGGGAAAAGTCCAACCATACAAAACCAAAATACTCTAAGGATAGGATTTGTGCAAGGGGCATGGGACAAAAGGAGGCAAAGGCAGTTGCTGACAGTTGCTGACAGTTGAGACCAGAGAGAATTCTGGGAATTTTCTCCAAGGAGGAGGAGAGAAGAGAGGTCATTGGGCAAAGGACTGGGAGGAGAGAGGAGGAGGACATCCCAGCTCGGATCCAGTCCTGAGGCCTTACTTAGGATCTTTCTTTTGGAAATTGAAACCCTGATTCCCTGGTCAAAGCCATTCCATCATGTCTTACATATCAAAACTTCAACCTTCAAGTTAGATAAGTTTTGGGACTCTATTTCGGGAGTAATTTCTTAGTCTCCTTTACCCATTACCAAGCCTTGCTGAGAGACCCTTACAATTATAGAAAAGGATAGAAATAGGAAATAGAAATAGAAACAGAGGGAGAAGAGGGCACTCCATTATCCCTCTGCCCTTCACCCCTTTCCCCAATCTCTGAATTGTGAATGATAAAAGCCATCATCAGTCAGATAGTGTTCCAGAGTGCCTGAAGACAACAAGGGAGAGGGGAACCACACCTTGGTCTGGCTGCCTCCATCTTGAAGCCAGACCACCTACTGTGAATTTAACTGATCAGGGGAAGGTTTGTGTGAACCCTGTCTTTTACAGAATTGGATTGGGGTACCACATACCTCATCTTATAGGGAAGCCTCGCCTCCAACTCCCGTGGGGTGACATGACCATCCAGGTCACCCAGTTTTGGGGTGACACCCCAAAAGTCTCCCAGTGTATATTCAGCCCCAGGGGTGAGCAAGAAGAGAGACTCACTACAGACTCTCTCTCCCTTCTATCAAACATTGGTTACTGGCTCCTTTATTATTACACACATAATGTAGAAGGAGCATAAATGACTTCTATTTCTTGAGAGTACCTCAAAGGAGGATTTTAGAACATAATATGTGACAGTAAGTAATCAATTTCCAAATTGTTTGACATAGCCTATAAATGTTTTTGATAGAATAGAAAGGGAAGGAAGGAGAAGAGAAGGAAAGGAAAGAGAAGAGAAGGGAGAAGAAAGAAGGGGATGGAAGAGAAGGAGAAAGGAAGAGGAGGAGAAAGGAAGAATAATGGGAAGGGAAGGAATGGGAGGTAAGGAGGAGGAGACAGTAAGGGAGGAGAAGAAAGTAAGGAAATTAGAGGGGAGAACAAGTTTCGGAGTAGGTAATAACACCACAATAAAAACATAATAATAATAGCAATTTTATTACTTATTTGTATTATGCTTTAAGGTTTGCCAAGCACTTTGCCTATGTTATCCCATGTGATCCCATTGACAATATTACAAAGAAAGTGAAATTATTATCTTTAATTTTACAGATGAGGAAACTGAGGACAACCAGAGTCAAATAACTTGCCCAACAACATATAGCTAATTCTTGATTCTTCCTAATTTTAAATCTAGCATCCTAATCCACCTGCCTTGCCCATGAGAGGGATTTAGGGATTGTAAAAGGTCTTATAAAAGGAAGCATTTTAAATATAAAAGAAAAACAGGAGTAAAGACACCAAAAGCCATTTCTTATTGAGATGTGGGATCCTCTGGACATTGATCAAGGCAAGAATACCAATAGTAAATAAAGATGGAGTCTATCCCAGAGATAATGAATTGTTAAAGAGTCTCTTGTGAGATAAAAAAAATTGCCCAAAGTTACTGTTTCCTTTTTTTGACATTAAGGAGATGGGACTTCAATAAAATGGGGGCTAGTTTTTCCTAGTAGCAAGCAGCAGAAATTTTCAGTGTTTAGACAGAACACAGAAATATTGAGACCCAATTCAATTTCAATTCAATAAATATTTACTAAGGATTTTCCCTTACACATATCCCTTGTCCCTATAGAATAGTCCATGGATATTAAGAATCAACTTCTTATTGAATCAAATACTTGAATATTCTTCAGAGATCATCAGATTAGACTTTAAACTACTGACAATGAAGTAAGGTAAATTAAATTTAAAAGTAAAGGACACCCCCACTGGAAATGGACCATGCTCTCCATGCCTACCTACAACATAAAATCTGCTTCTGCTAAACTCTCTATAGACTTGATGTCTATATATGTAAAGTGTTTTGTGACATAACTGCCTAAAAGAAGCATTAAAAATTTTTTTAAATAACTGGGATCTCATCTAAATGGATAGCCATTCCACCAATGCTGATCACAACCCCTTCATATCTAATTTAAGAGTTTAACTAGTTGTTGTCATAAAAAATACTCAACACTAGATGCAAACTTTCTTGTAAAAACTTTGGACTGAGCTGGACCATGCTGGGCAGACAAATAGCCTAAATGGGAAATCTGTACTATAGAGAATGCAACACCACATACTCAAAGCCTTTCCATTTTAAAGGGACTGTCAGTGGCTTTACCTTCTGCTGGATGTCTTTCATCCCTGGAACGCATTGACTCCTCCTCTCTACCTCTTAGAACCTAGTTCAGAATTGAGCTCAAATGGTCCCTTCTTTGAGGACTTTTCCTGATCTCTCAGCTTCTACCACCCTCTGTCCAAATTATCTTGTATTAATTTTGAATATTTAGTCACAACTTTGACCACACCAATGAAGAACAGAAAAACTTTGGTAAAGGACTGCTGGACTGGAAGTTACCCCATGCTCAAGCTTTATACTTGGCCATGGCTAGATGGACCTTGGAAATCTCAGTAATTTCCCATCCAGCAAAGTCAATTACTAAGTCTCTTTTCCTCTTTTTAGTATTTCTAGTGCCAGTGCTCCATATATATGCCTTATACATTTATTTTTACATGTGTGTGTTGTCTCCCTCAATATAATGTAAGCCCATTGAGGCCAGAGACTGTTTCACTTTTTTGTGTGCATGTAACAATGGTACCCATTGCCTATCAGGTCCTTAATTAAATTCTCATTAACTGAATAACATGGTACTTTATAGTTACAAAATACTGCTACAAACATGATCTCATCTGAACCATCTAACTCCACTGGGAAGACAGGTAGAGATCAGTGTCCCTGTGTTACAAAAATGTTTGTTCATTTTGGGGGGGAGCATAAAAAGAGAAACTATTTGTGAAATTCCATATATAAAATATTTAATTTTCTATAAATAATATCATTGAGAGGAAGCATAGTACAATGGGTGAAGAACATCCCTTAAAGTCAAGAGCGCCTGGTTTAATTTCTCACTTCTGACATATAGTGTCCAAGGGCAAATCATTTAGCTTTCAGTGTACCAGGCAACACTCTAAGACTACAACTTGCAGAACATATATTGATTGATCTGCATTGGTATTGGGAGTTATCTCCCTGGGAGTTCCTTATATCAAGGAAATTCACATATCCAGTCTGAAAACTCAAAATTTAAGTTTAGTTCATATGCTTTTTTAGCTTTTGCTTCAAGTTGGCATAATGTTCAATTACAAAGCCAAACTCTTCTAACTTGCTTTCCTCCATTTTGTCATGCTTACTGAGCACAAGTTAAACTTATACAGAGCCTTTAAACTTATACACAGCATTACACGGTGCCTAGCATCCTTGCACATAGCACATGCTTAACAGAATGAATGCATACCAAGTCATCTGGATAAAAAGGGAAACATTGGACAGATGATCTCAATACTAGAAAAAAATCTACATTTGCGCCATTGTGTACAAAGCACAAGACGATCAGTTGTCTTTTCTCCTTCTCCTTATATTTTGGTGCCATACAGAAAGAATCTTGGGTTAGATAGCAAATGTGGCATGGCATACCTGTCTCCAGGTTTAAAACAAGCAATGCAGGAAATTCAACATGCACTTCCAGCATTTTTATCCAAAAACCATTTCTGCTACCAGAAGATATTTGTTAACTTCTCCCAACTAATTTATCATTATTCCTTTTATCTGTAATCTCTCTAACTGATTGGGCCAATCTCTCTCCTCGACTTAACTTCCATATCTCTTATTTTCTCGAAGAAAGATAATTTGATTTATTACAAGAACTTTGACACAAGTGAACACAAGTGATGCTCTGCTCATCATCAGTCACCAGTTATGGATGGCAGATCAATGATCATAACAAATCGTCAATGAAAGTCATTATTTAAGATATGCCCCCAAAAGACTGATGACCTGTCTTTTCCTTTTTACTTGTCTTCTTCAGGTATAAAAGTCAAAATAGAGGTACAAGCTCGAACTAAAATCAAATGTCAAGCAAAATCCTTTACTATGATAATCATTTCACACACACACACACACACACACACACACACACACACACACACACCCCAAAAACCTTCCTGACTACTCTCACCTAAGTAATACATTTGTTATAACCTGGCAATACTAGGTCTCTTTTAGTCACTTTATAATACTGGCAGAGGCATTAGTTAAAATTAGATTTCTCATTTTCCTATCAAGGGAGACATCAACATTCATTTCTATATTAAACATAAAAGTTATTCATATATTCTGGGACTGCAGAAAGCTTTTAAAATGGTTTTAAGGTGATGGATGCAGGATCATTGGAACATTTGTTTAATACAAGTTATGATTATCAACTAAATTATACTTTGGAAAGGCAATCATTTCTTCACTGCAATGCAGTAATCCATTTTTAGCCTGCACACCAAAAACTATATATGGTATAGGATTTCACAGAACTTTATTTTTTAGTCTGATGAAAGACCCCATTACAAGTCATCTTTTGGCAACCAGGTCATATGGTCTTCCACTGCCATAAAAATGCTTCTTGATTTGATTAAGATTTTAAAAAACCGTGAATGAATGAAGCTATTATGTATGTAAGTAGGCAGTCTTGGAATGTGTGTTCTCCCCCATTAGAATGTAAGTTCCTTGAAAACAGGGACTTATTTTATCTTTTTTTGGTCTCTCCAGCACTTAACTTATTGCTTGATTCTTAGTAAGTGCTAAATGAATGCTTATAGATTCACTCGCTCACTCTTTATTCATTCATTCATTCATTCTTTACATTGCACTGGTGATCACAAAAAATGTAATAGCACTCCCATATCCCTGCCTTTCAGGTTCTTGATGCGCCCAACACAATTCAACATTTTTTATAAGTTCCAGTTATGTATGAAGCACAGTGCTAAGTTCTATGAGAAACACAAAATTGAATATTGCCTGTTGTCTGCTCTAAAAAACATTCAAACTAGTAAGAAAGACAACACATATCTCTGTGATCCAAAGCAGAATAAAGAGCATGTAGAAGATATAAAGAAAACATTATAAGAGTTTCTTGGAGGAAGAAAGTAGTTTTGATTTTGGTAATCATAGAAAAAATCTTTGAGCAGGTGACACTTAGTTGGGCTTTGAAGATAGGTAAGATTTCAACAGGAGATGAAGATGGAGAGGAAAACCTCCATGTGAACAAAAAATGGAAGTGAGGCACCAAGAGGCATATTTGTAGAACCATGAGCAATGCAGTTTGGTTGCAGCATCCACTACAAGAAAGGAACTTTAACAAGATAAGACTATAAGCATGAGTTTACTCCAAATTATGGATATCCTAAAAAGTTAGATTAAATTTTTGCATCTGGTTGACAATAGGGAGATACTGAAGGATTTCAAACACGTTATTAACATGATCATATCAGTGATGGAGTTATTGCACTTAACACAGTGCTTGGCATATGATAGCCATTTAATAAATGTTTATTGACTAAGGAAAATGTTGTGGGCAGTAATGATATAATAACTGACACCTTGGGAAAATATATCTTCATCCTCACACAAAACATTTTTATACACTGTCATTATTTTATTCTTCCAATTGAATCCCCAAAGTCCATTCCTGGCAGGAGCTTAGCTACTCAGTTCGGAATCCTTTGAGCCCATGTTTGCTCATCTTTGCCCCACGTATTGTATTGCCAATACCCATTCCCACACACATGCACACATGAGTGCACATGTGCACATTTGTGTGCACATACATGTTACTCTGTACTCTGACAACTAAACTCAAATGACTATTATTGCCGTATTGTTCCACTGATCAACTCTCTGACTTCCCAAACCAAAAAACCATTTTTCACCATCACTCCTTTATATTTGGGGGTTCCCCTACTAGAATGAAGCTTTTTATTTAAGTCCTCATGAAAAGTTATGGGAGAATGTATGCTTGAAATGTAACAAATTTAAAAATAACTTTTAAACAAGAATGACTTTAGGGAGCAGTTAAGTTGTTCAGTGGATTGAAAGCCAAGACTAAAGATAGGAGGTGGTGAGTTCAAATTTGTCCTCAAACACTTCCTAGCTGTATAACCCTGGGCAAATCACTTAATCCCAAATTTCTACCAGCCCAGGAACAAACATACACTATTGATTCTAAAATGAAGGGAAGAGTCTAAAAATTTTTTTCTTAAAGAATGACTTTACACAGAAAAAGAAGAAATCCATTGCTTAGCCAATGAGTAGAATTCAATTTTGAAGAGAAACATTAATAGCATTTCTCTCACCGTATGCTTATGGTTTTGAGCATTTAATTTCATCGAAACAGGAAAATTGGTAAATGGTGATAAAATGTATTCATTCGATTATTTATATAAATTTACTAACACAAATATAAGGTTTTGTTTTGGAGCTTTGGTTTCCTCAGTGTGGCAAATTCCCTTTCATTCAAATTAGTAACTCATTAGTAACATAGAGCCCCAGAGAGTTGTGTGAGGAACTGAAAAATGAAGTGACTTGCCCAGAGACATATAACCAATATGTGTCAAGGTTAGGAATTTAACCGAGGTCTCTGTGACTCCAAAGTCAGTCTTCCCTCCATGATGCCATGCCATCTCTCTCAAAAGCTATGATAGACAGAGAGTCATTTCACTCTGCTACCAAAAGAATATCAAACCTTTATGGGAATGCCCACAGTACATTGGGCAGATTCTGAAAGAACAATGAGAAAATCTGTGCAATAATTGCACAGGGTAAAAAAGTGTGAGTGGATTGCCATCCTCCTCCTCATCATCATCATCATCGTCATCATCATCATCGTCATCATAACTAGCATTTATATAATGTAATAATATTTGCAAATCTCTTTAAGAACGATAACACCTTTGATCTTCATAATAACCCTGATAGATATTATCTCCAATTTACATATGAGGAAAGTGAGGCAAATATCTTGGGCTTACATCACTTCTAAATGTCTTTAACTGGATTCAAACAGACCTTCTATGTCACCTAGTACACAGAAGTTTGAAAAGTAGGGATTCTGATGCAAAAATCTTAATTACTAGACTTCACATTCCCAGTTTTGAGGAGCAAGAGATAGAAGAGAGCTGATACTGCCCTTCTCTACAATGAATTAACAAATGAAAAGAAATGCTTTTAATGCAATTGGATAAGAAGAGAAGTGGGTGACATGCATATACTATTCTCATCATTTAGCTACTTTTAGGGTGGTGTTTTATTAAAGTAAATGGTTCAGGAGGATTTTCGGGTTGTCTCTGTTCTGTCAAAGTAGATAGAATATTTAAAGTAGGGAAATGTGGGGAATATAAAGAAACTTGCTATTTAATGGTGGCAAGAGAAAAGAAATTCAGAGTCCAAGTACAGCTATAGGACCCTCCCCTCCTAAAAGGCATGAGCACTCAATTCAGGCTTCAGCTCTAGATAGTCACTGGCACATGAGCAGAAACACAAGAGAGCATTTATTGTAGTGGATTATTTGTTGTAAAGATTTGTTACCAAATCAGCAAAACAAGGTTACTTCAGGCCATCTGCTAAGAAGTGAGGATGATTTTGTTCTGCAGGAAGCTTCTTTGTAATAGTAATTGATATAAAGGTTTTAGTATATATATATATATG
>NW_025371362.1:0-2238 GCF_016433145.1 Gracilinanus agilis | reverse complement strand
GAGCTAGGCAATAAAGGTTTAGTGACTTGCCCAGGGTCTACTTACTACCTACACAAGTAGAAAGGGCCTGAGGCTGGATGTGAACTCATAAAGACCACTGTACCACCTACCTACATATGATCTGTTTCTCAGGAAGATATTGAGGTATAATTTTCTTCCTCTCTCCTATTCCTACTGCCCTCTGGCTATTTACCAAGATCACTGGAAGGTCACTGTTCTTTGGCCTGTTCTTACATAATGGGGTTTCTCTGGGCACCTGACAGATGGAAGAGCCATAAGTCATGGAATATTAGAGGCTCTTGTTGAAACTGAAGCCATGAAAAGGATGCATTCTGTTCCTAGTCATTCCTGGGGGGAAGAGGATTGGCAAAATGCACTAGAGTCCCCAACCTCTGCTGCTGGAGGAAGCATCAGCCCTTCCTCAGTAGAACAACCAGGTGGTCTGGAACTGCTCCAGGTCACTAGCCTGACTCATTTTTGTTTTATCACCATTTTAAATTAACTTTATTTTATAAGTACCATCACCTTGCCATCGTAAACACATTTTTAGACTCTTGCTGCAGAGATTTTGGCCTCTTCTTTCTGGGACAGAAATTCTTAGCTTTCGGGTTTTTTGTTGTTGTTGTTGTTGTTGTTGTTGTTGTTGTTGGGCTGGGAGTTGTTTTTGTTTTTCTTTTTAATTCAAGGAAACTGGATTTAGGTTTTAACACTGTGAGCAGGAAGAAGCTTTTTGAATAGAAGGCAATTATAGTTCTGGAGATGGGAATAGTAACTTGAAGTGGGCAGATGGTCTCCTCATACCCCAAACTCTTCAACTTCTCAATCCAATTTAGCTGCTGATCTTTTTCCAATATTCATTACTTTGGGGCTTGAGGGAAGGGAAACTATTCTAATGTTCAACAGCAGGGCTGTCTGCTAGGATGAAATCAGATATGATGCTAGTACGTGGGTCAATGGCTAGGTCTCCCTTTGTAACTTAACAGTTCTCATCCCTCTTGGCTCAATTTCCCCATGTGTAACCAAATGGCATATGACCAGAAGGTCCAATCTGTGAATTCATTGCAGCCAGCCTACCCACAAAACATGATAAATCAGAGAGAGATCTCATCATAAATACCTTAGCGTTGTTCCCCTGGTTTGCCCCCATAGTCCATCCATTACTGGGCTCTGTCTATTAAGGGATTAAAAGCTATATTCATTGGATCATAGATATAGAACCAAAAGGAACTAGATAGAGCTCATGTAGTCTAACCCCTTTTCATTACAAATGAGAAAAATGGGGCTCAGGAGGCCAAGTGAGTTACCCAAGGTTACACAAGGAGGGAGTAAGTAGAAGAACTGGGATTTGAAGCCATGGTCATCTGATTGTAGAACTGGAGCTCTTACCCCCTACACCAAGCTACCTTCAAGAAACTTTCTATAATATAGCTAAAGAGTATGATTTTTCCTTAATTACTCATTTTTTAAAAATCTGGTACTCATAAAATCATCTAAACACTTCTTGCTGGCCTGGAGTCGATTGACCAGAGTTTGAATCTCATCTCATACATTAGCTGGATAATCACGGTCACTTTGACCATCAGAATATCTTTTTCCATAACTGTAAAATTAAAATGTAATATTCATCAGCTCTTGTCTACAGAGTAGATCTATAAGAAATGGCCTGTGTTCTTAATACTCTTTCCCTTAGAAACATGGTTATGAAATGACCCATGATATGCCCCCAGTTAGAAAGCAAAATTCTCTACTGGTAGCTAGGAAGAATAAGATGAGATATGAGCCCTGTGCTGTAAAGGTCACCCCCCTGTGTGACTCCCACCACTCTCTCAGGTCATAAACAAAAGGACATCAAGCAACATAAAGGCAAGGTGGATCATAGATGTTTATGAGAAATAATATTATGTATTTGTATATATGTATAATGTATTTTAACAGAATTAAAAACACACACACACACACAATGAAATGTAAGTAACGCAGGGTTAAGGTAAAGAATTCTTCCTCATGGCTTTTTTTTTCTCCAGGAGCTCTGGCTATTGGAGTAAGCATCCTTGATTAAAACACACACACACACACACACACACACACACACACACACACACACACACACGAGGAACANAACACACACACACACACACACACACACACACACACACACACACACACACGAGAGGAACATTTCTCCAATTGCTCCTTAAGGAGTCACCACTCATGATCTTGAAGAATAGAACTTCAAGT